>NC_081557.1:261723715-262023715 GCF_022355385.1 Mustela nigripes | reverse complement strand
ATTTAAGCTGAGACCTGAAGGGTAGAAAGAAGTCAGTTCTGGTATGTTTGAAAGAGAACTGATATAGTTAAGGGGTCAGAGGTTAAAGCCCCATTCACGTAATAAATGTGCATTATCCTGGCATGTCTTCTATATAATAAATACTATAGGTATAGAAAGATTTTGGGGGTACAGAGATAGAGGATCCTCATCAAATCTTGAACAGTGTCAGAACTTATACACCACTCTTAGAAAATATGCAGAAGGATGAGACTTGAATTAAAACAAACAAAAAAAGCAGTCGCTGGGAAGTTACAGGTTTCAGTCATTCCAGCAGCAACATTCACTAAAAGTCTACCATGATACAGAGTGGATTTCAGAATAAAATATTAACTGCAACTCTCCCTACTTTGGTGGAACTAGCAGTCCAGTGGAGGAAACATATTACTAAAAAAAAATAATAAAATATTCCATGTGGAACTGTCCCACAGAACTGGGCTTTCTTCCTAGAGAAAGAGCAAAAATGTTGTCATAAAGTTCAAGTCAAAATTTGGATATCAGTTAGAAATAAACAGAATAAATGGCTCTACAAACATGAACAAGTCCAGAGTGATGAAATTTCCTACTCTTGTCAAGAACATTAAAAATAAAGCAATAAGTATTCTCTATACATAAATTGTATAATCTCTTAAGAAAAGCAATATGGCCAAGACTTTTTTTCTCCAAATGAATAATTAAGTTTTAGGCAATGCATATATCTATATCCTTGCTAATTAGGTCAATATCCCCATTTTTATGCTTACTAATTATTAGAAAAGTTTACCTTTGTTAAATCAACACAATAAACTTTAACTTTTCTTACTCAATTCCTCCAGATTTAATCCTTTAATCCTAGATTTCATTCTAATTTTTGTTTAATCCTCTTACATGAATTGGAAGATGTTAATATCAAAGACTTCAACCTTGATAATTAAAGGGAAACAGTTGAAAAGCTATGTTAGAATGAGATAGATAAGACGGAATGAGTTTTCCCATTCTACCTAATAATTTTGTTTTAGAAATAGATGAAAAGTAGACTTAAGAAAGCAAGAAAACATAAGGAGATGAGCAAGCCTGTCTCTCGGCACCTGCCCTGCAGTCTCTGTTGTAGGATGATGATTATGGCTGAACGGACACTATCATTCCTTCTCCTGGCATTGCTTTATGACTCACTACCTCCCTGACCTCACACAAGATTCTCAGTTCACTTCAAATCCTTAACTATACATCACAGATTGAAAAAAAAAAAATAGCACCTACGGTAAGAATTGCTGTGGGTATTAAATGATTTACTATATAGAAAGCACTTTGGGGGCGCCTGGGTGGCTCAGTGGGTTAAGCCGCTGCCTTCGGCTCAGGTCATGATCTCAGAGTCCTGGGATCGAGTCCCGCATCGGGCTCTCTGCTCGGCAGAGAGCCTGCTTCCCTCTCCCTCTCTCTCTCTCTCTGGCTGCCTCTCTGTCTACTTGTGATTTCTCTCTGTCAGATTAATAAATAAAAAAAAAAAAAAAAAAAAAAAAAAAAAAAAAAAAAAAAAAAAAAAAAAAAAAAAAAAGAAAGCACTTTGGAACCATAGTAAATGGTAAATATTTGCAATTACACATACCAGTAATAGTTGTTGTCATAAAGCAATAGTAAAACACCACATTAAAATATCATTTAGTGCTTGCTGTTTATAGGGTTATATCTGAATGCTTTCATACAGTTCATATAATTGAAATCCACTTAATCCAAACTTCTCCTGTACCAAATCCCATGTTATAACAAATATTTATGGCAAATTTCCAGCACACTTTAAGCTTCTAGATATTTTAATTTCTCTCCATTGTTTTAATTTCTCTTCATTGTTTAGTTAGTTTTAGCCATTGAGAATGGCTCTCAATGTTTAAAGCTCATTATTTCAGCCTTTTTTTTTCATATTACATACTGATACATACCCTACAAATGACATAACTTTTAACATAATATCACTTCTATAGATATAACTCAATAAAAGCTAAACACAAATAATACATGATTAGGAGAAAAAATATACAGAACATGAATAGAAGACATCTTTTTGGCCTTGACAAAATGACCACTTATGATGCTAACAGACCGCACACAGTCAGGATAGGAGTAGGGAAGCATCTCATGTGATTGTTTTTTTTTTAAAGATTTTATTTATTTATTTGACAGACAGAGGTCACAGGTAGGCAGAGAGGAAGGCAGAGAGAGAGGGGAGGAAGCAAGCTCCTTGCCGAGCAGAGAGCCCGATGAGGGGCTTGATCCCAAGACCCTGGGACCATGACCTGAGCCGAAGGCAGAGGCTTTAACCCACTGAGCCATCCAGGTGCCCCTCATGTGATTGTTTTTATTTCTCTGTAGTTCATGGATCAGCTTCAGGAATATAGTCAGGCTACATGACTGCAGACACACAGTTATATCCTGACCACTTCCAATCCTGACCAAATCTGTACCCCTTGGGAACATAAAAGGGGATCTGTCCTGAGACAAACTCATTACCACTGAACAAGGCAGAATTCTATCTCATTTCTTTGGTTTTTATCCAAATGAGATGCATGGAAGCTGTTTGTATACTCTGATTAATCTTATGCAAACTTGTCCTGCAACATCAGAATTATAATTCTAAGTTAGAATTTCTTTTACTCAAGATACTGCCCTAATTGTGAAAAATAACCTCCCTTTTCTAATCATGACATAATTTAGAATACAAATTATTAAGCAAATGATAGAAAACTAGAGGTGTGATCAACGAGAATCATCTCATTTGCTCATTTGCTCATTGTTTCACTGATTTGTTGCAATCGTCTTATCAAGACCTGGATGGGAGGGGGTATCTCAACCTGCTTCCACATAGCCAACCTACCAAAATGACTAAAGGAGTTCCATTTCTTCTGTAACATTTGGAAGCTGATGCTCAGGGCTTGATGAAGAAACCAGAAAGCAGTGTTTTTAACTCCTGCCCATACCAGTTGACCTTCATGATACTCAACTGACAACTGTGTGTATTTCTTACACTGTTTTTGCTGGTTCTTTCACAATAAATATGTACTTTAATTAAAAATAGTATAAACAAAAAATATATAATAAATATAATAAATAAAATACAATAAAATATAATAATAACAATGGAGTGTGAGAAGAAAACAGTTGCTATTTCTATAAAAACTAAATTGAATATTTTGGAAAAACTCTCAAGAACTAAAATGAATTAGTAAGGATTTAGCTACAGATAAGACAATCATGAATATTTGGAGGTCTTTTTTTTTAAGATTTGGAGATTTAAAAAATATTTTATTGGGGCGCCTGGGTGACTCAGTGGGTTAAAGCCTCTGCCTTCGGCTCGGGCCATGGTCTTGGAGTCCTGGGATCGAGTCCCGCACTGGGCTCTCTACTCAGTGGGGAGACTGCTTCCCCCTCTCTGTCTGCTTGTGATCTCTGTCTGTCAAATAAATAAATAAAATCTTTAAAAAAAAATCTTATCTATCTATTTATCTATCTATTTATTTATTTAGAGAGCACAAACAGGCAGAGGGGAAGAAGGAGAGGGAGAGAATCCCAAGTAGACTCCACACTGAGTGTAGATCCTGAAGTGGGGCTCAATCTCACAACCATGAGATCATACCTGTGTCAAAATCAGGAGTCAGATGCTTAACTGACTGAGCCACCCAGAAGCCCCAGATGGGGAGATATTTTAAAATTCAATATGAATTTTCACTGAGATAGCTTCATCTCAAACTGAAAATGAGAGGCAATGAATCGCAGGTATTATTAATGCCAGAAAATGATTCAAAATTCCAATCAGTAGGTTCCAAAGAGCTGTGGACCCCCATCAAAAGATAGATGAATGAATGAGTATTTAAATGATTTATGTTATAATACAATATTTAAGGTAAATACGCATTGTTTTATGATAACCAGTTTTTTCTGTGGATCAACATACCATATGTCCCAGTATCTTGTAGATTAAGTGGGGTAAGTAATATAGACGAGTCTCCTCATATATAAAATACAGAAGAAAATCCCTTCTCATAAGGCTGCCTTGAGGATTAGATAAAACTCTCCCTGTCAAGGAATAGTTGTCACACGGTACGACACATTACTCATTGGCTAACAGTGATGTGCTGGTGAGGGGTAACCTAATAGTTAAAAGAAATGGCATGAGGAGCCAGTCTTCTGGACTCACATCCCAGCTCAATTACTTACCAGCTCCAGCGGCCTTAAGGGAAGTGACTCAGCCACTCCTTGCTTAAAATCCTTCATTAGTAAAATGTCCATAATAGCTCCAACCCCTAAGGGTTATCATGAGGATTCAGTGAAGTAATACATGTAGAAGTGCCAAGACATAACAAATGCTTAATGTAATACATTTCAGCCAGTATTATTTTGCATATTAGCGACTTTTCAGCAAGATAGAGAATTGTCCTTTCTTGCGTCGCCTGGGTGGCTCAGGGGTTAAGCCCCCGCCTTCTGCCCAGGTAATGTTCTCAGAGTCCTGGGACTGAGCCCGCATCGGGCTCCCTGCTTGGTGGGGAATCTGCTTCTCCCTCTGCCTGTGGCCCTGGTTGTGCTCTCTCCCTCTAGCTCTCTGGTCTATCTTTCTCTCTAATAAGTAAAGAAAAAAAGAGAGAGAATTGTCCTTTCTTGGAGCACCCAGATATTTGTTATTACCTTTGGTCCCTTTGCCTCTGTGTTTCTTACCATCTAAACTGAACACAGAACAAAGCAATTTACTACAGACAGATCAACAGTGCCATCTAGTGGCAATTCGCCAAATGTAAAATGTTGCCCCAAAATGGTAAAATTTCTACAGACAGAAACTTAATTTTTAAGACAAACTCAATCCAATGTTTTAAATTTGTAAATTTATAAATTTGTGACATTTTTATAACTATTTTAATTCAATACAAAGACAGGTGGGAGAAATTTTTTTTTAAAGATTTTATTTATTTATTTGACAGAGAGATCACAAGCAGGCAGAGAGGCAGGCAGAGAAAGAAAGGGGGAGGGAGGCTCCCCGCTGAGCAGAGAATCCGATGTGGGACTCGATCCCAGGACCCCGAGATCATGACCCGAGCTGAAGGCAGAGGCTTAACCCACCAAGGAACCCAGGTGCCCCAGGTGGGAGAAATTTAAAAAACCAAACCACAAGAAGATTGCTTGGCATATAGAGAAAAAAAAAAAAAGACTCTTTTTTAATATAAACCAAACAACTGGGTTTAAGCCCACTGCCGAATCTTTTGGGACCAATCTGTCATGTTAATAAACCACTCGGAATTAGAAATGTTAATTTCTGGTACAATTTGGACAGCACAAAACTTACATACTAAGGCAGTAAGTTCTACTACGGGATAAAGTATCCTGTTAATACCATACAAAGATCTCATGCAATAGCACTATTGAGCTTTTGCTTTCTGCAAAATATACAGAATTCAAAATTACTGTCTTCTGTGCTCTACTGGCAGTCCTGACTGTACTCAGTTGAAATAGGTCTGAATTTCAGAGCCACCATTTAGTTAAAGAACACCAGTCATCAATAACACAGTGCAGATGTCAGATACTGCGGTAAATTAACTGAGTAGTGATTATGTAAGAGCGGTCAGCCCTCTGGTCCTCCAATCACTATGTAAATAAAGATGAGCGTCGGTGAGAACATGTCACTGCCTTCCAATCTGTTGGTGACCGGTCACTGCTCATTCGTTATTCAGCTCAAACATAAGTGACAAATCATCCCTCCTTGTCTCGCAGCGAGCAGCTCAAGAGACATTTCACAAAAATAGATCACTGACAAAGGGGAGTAACCTATAAAGGTCACAGGGCAGCAAAGAAAATGCGGCGACACTGGAAGTGAAGTGAGATGTGGACAGAGGTCTGGAAATAGGGACAACAAAGCAAAGACAGCAGAGGCCTGGGCCCACTGGCAGGTAAGGACCATGAATGCAGAAGACAAGATGAAGCCACTTTGGGAGGATTCTAGTTGAGCGTAAATGGATTGTCCAAGAACTAGGTGATGCTAGAATGTTGACACGGTGCCCTTTGGAGAAATGCGGCTGTGAGCCACGGGAGCTTAGTGAAGGCCAACTGTTTCCCACAAATGAAGAAGGTTCTTGTGACAAAAAGGATGACAATATCCCAGAGTAAGTGGGACCAGCATAAAGCATCACATTAAAGAAACTCTCAGGGATACTTCACAACTCTGAAAAAAACTACAAACCCCAGGAAGATCGCTAGGCAAATGATTACAAAGGACAAAATGGAAGCTGACCCAAACTTAGAAAGGGATATACAGTCCAGTCCATCAAGGCACAGGAAAGACACCTGCCCTATACTGTATTTTAAGTTACATGATGAGAAGAAGGCACTTGATCAACTCCACTGATCAAGTTTTTTGCAAAGAAAAAACTTTAATTCTTAATGTTTCTAAGTTTATTTGTTTTTTAGAGAGGAAGTGGGGAGGGACAGAGGAAAAGGGGGAGAGAGAATCTTAAGCAGACTCCATGCCCAGTGTGGAGCCCTATGTGGGGCTCAATCTCACAAACCTGAGAACATGACCTGAGCCGAAATCAACAGTCAGACATGCAACTGACTGAGCCACCCAGATGCCCCTCGAAGTTTTTGGTTTCGTTTGGCTTTGCTTTTTAAAGATTTTATTTATTTATTTATTTGAATGAGAGAGAGAGAGTATGAAAGTGAGCAAGCATGAGAGAGGGAAGGTCAGAGGGAGAAGCAGACCCCCCCACTGAGCAGGGAGGCTGATGTAGGAGTTGATCCAAGGACCCCAGGATCATGACTTGAGATGAAAGTAGTTGCTCAACCAAATGAGCCACCCAGGAGCCCAGCCCCTCAATGTTATTAATGTTTTAAATTATAGTATACTAAACAAATATTTGTCTTACTTTTTTTTTTCATCTCCCTATACATTTATGAACCACAGTGAGTTAATGTTTTGGGAGAACATTTCAAAGGTCACAGAACAGCTGTTATTTTTCCTATTGATTTTTAAGATCGGTTCACCTGGTTTCAGCTTACACACTCATTTTTATGGTCTTGCACTACTTTGTAAAGTGAGGACTGCATGCAATTTTTGCGTACATTTTTCTTTCACAAGTTTCAGTCATTGTAAGCATAAGTCATTTGGGATTTGTCAACAATTACGTGTTGACATTTGTCAACAATTACATGCTAATAGCTAATCCCTTCATGAATGTATTTACTAAATTACTTGTGGTGTCACAATACAATGTCAAAATATGCCTTTTAATCTAAAACCAAAGCAGTCATGTAGAAGAGCCTTAGGTACCTGGTAGTGGCAACTGAACTAATATACCACTGACTCTTGGGTCCAGATTCAGTTGATCAGTTATGTCCAAAAGTTCTTCCTGAGAAACATCCTTAGGTTTTAGAATGATCTCACTACAGATTCCTGGAAGAAAAACAAATACAGAAAGTCACTTGACTAACGAAGATGTGGTTTTCTATTCCTGGTATCTTACATGGTATGCAATTAGTTTCTTCTGCTCCCGTCCAACTGGAAGGAAAGGCCCTTCTACAAAATGATATTCAAAGCACCATTAAAAGGGATTTCTCACATAGTGCAGATGTCTTCTTATGATGCGCATGGGTTCTTTTGGCCCAATAGCCCATTGCATTTATTGATGATAAGCTAGTGTTAGTGGATTTGAATACAGTAAAGATACCAATATAGCAGAGTGAACTGGCCAGATTTATTATCTGATTCAACTAGATATAATAAAATTGGGCCTTTTAAAAATAATCGCAATATAGTTGACATACAAATATTACTACCTGGTACAACCTGGTGATTTGACAAGTCTATTCATTTTGCTGTGTCATCACAAGTGCAGATACCACCTGTCACCAGACAACCCTATTACAATACCATTGACCAAATTCCCTATGCTGTGCCTAAAAATGGGCCCTTTAGATGTGCAGTGTTCCCCTGACATGTCACCACAGCATCTGAAGTCACGCTGAGTGAATGCAGGAGCAAAGTTGAAGAAAAAGATTAAGAAATGAACATAAACTTTGGTAATGAATCTCTAACAATAATAGTTAAAAACAGTAAATGTTATTCAAATAGCACTTATTTGACAATTATCATTGATAATTATCACATTTGAAGTGTGATACTTCCAGAACACATGATTTAGTAACAAGAACAACGAAAATGCATCCCCACCTACAGCAGAGGCGGCTCTGATCTTCTTCCTGACGTACGTATGACTTGCTGGGTTATCCCCCACCAAAATGATACTGAGGTGAGGTCTTCTGTTCCCAAGGGAAATCCATGACTCCACACCTCTCTGTATTTCTTTCTGGATTTGTTTGGCCATTTCAGTTCCTGAGATAATAACGGCATCGTGTCTGTGGAAAACAAAAGAATAAGTGCAGTACAAAATTCAATAAGGAACAGTCAGTCACATCAAGGTAAGAGGTACAAGTGTGAACTACCCATCTACAACTGTTCAAGTAAGCAGCCATCAATCAGTCCCAGAAAGACAAAAAGAAATGTGTATACTGAAAGGGCTTTCTTGCTCTTTGTGATCTCAAAGTTAAAAGTGATGAATTCAGGTTACTCTTACTGTGTATTCATTTTTCTTAAGGTACCTGATAAAGTGTACGATGGTTCTTTCTTCCTCCTGCCCCTGTCCTTTTACTATTGAAAGGCCTGGTGAAAGCAACATCTGTATGTAGCACATGATTATTTCACAAACACCAAAGGCAGATCAACAAATATCAAGAATAAAGGAAAAGGAAGAAGGTGAAGAAGCAGAAGAGGAAAAGGAGAAAAGGAAACCTTATAGCACCTGAATTCCTTCCAGCACGTGTACACTTTTTATTTTCTAATAGGGGCAGGCATCATGAGTGTCAACCAGCACAAACAAAATGCAAATTTGCTACACCTTTCAAATAAGTCAACTGTCCTTTCTAAGAGGTTGGTACATATATATATATATATATATATATATATATATATATATATATGTGTATACCAAGAATATTCCATTTAAGTCTCAAGAATATTCAAGAATATTCCATTTCAGTCTCAAGAATATTCAAGAATGTTCCATTTCAGTCTGACACCAGTGATCCACAGTGTCCATCCAAGTTCCAACAATTTTGACAAGAACATTGTTCTACCAAGAAGTGATTCTGAAATGTGGTCTATAGATACAAACACTAAAATTGCCTGAGAAGCTTGGTGAACTTGCAGATTCCTACCCCATGATTCGGAACAATCTGGAAATCTTCAAGTCTAACAAATCCCCAGACATTCTTGGGCATGACCGTGTTTGAAAACCACTTCTTCATTTCAACACAAAAGTATAGTTTTGAAATAATCATTCCCATAGGTAAACAATTGAGGAAATAAACTGATGAAACAATACAACTTTATAACTGTAGGTAAACTGAATTTTGTTTCTAATATATCTACTTTTCACTAAAAATCCCATAGCTTTCAAGTCAAGGAAAATTATGACAAATTCAGTGTATCAATCTTGCTCCACTGTCCTAATTTTATAATAGCTTTATTGAAGTATCTGACATATACGGCACATATTAAAGTGTGCTATTTGGTGTTTTACTATACGTGTATACTTGGGAAACTGTCATCACAATCAAGCAAATGAAACCCTCAAAAGAATCCTGGTGCTCCATTGTAATCTCACCATTCCGCCATTCTTGCCACACTCCCTTCCCTATCCCCAGGCAACCCCTGATCTGCTTTCTGTCACTATACTTTAGTTTGAATTATCATTAATTTTACAAAAATGGAATCATGCACTACATGCTCCATTTTATCCAGCTACTTTCACTCAGCATAATTAAGAGTCATTCATGTTGCTGCTCATTTCTTCTTATTGCGGAGTAGTTTTCCGTTGTATGGATATATCAAAATTTGTTTATCTGCTCAATTGCTGATGGATATCTGGGTTGTTGCCAGTATTTAGTCATGGCAAATAAAGCTATAATAAACACTCATGCACAAGCCACTGTATGCACATATTTTCTCTTGAGCAAATGTCTAGGAGCAGAATGGCTGGTTCATATGATAGGTATGTTTACATTTGTTTTTTTGTTTTGTTTTGTTTTATTTAAAGATTTTATTTATTTATCAGAGAGAGAGAGGGGGAAAGAGCGAGCACAGGCAGACAGAATGGCAGGCAGAGGCAGAGGGAGAAGCAGGCTCCCCGCTGAGCAAGGAGCCCGATGTGGGACTCGATCCCAGGACGCTAGGATCATGACCTGAGCCGAAGGCAGCTGCTCAACCAACTGAGCCACCCAGGCGTCCCGGTATGTTTACATTTGTAAGAATCTCTCAATCTGTTTTCCATAGTAGTTGTACCATTTTACATTTGTACAGGCAGTACATAAGAGTTCCAGTTGCTCCACATACTTGCCATAACTTGGCAAGGCTGGTCGTTCCAATTTTAGACATTCAGTGGGCTATGTGGTGGTATCTCATTGTGCTGCTAATTTGCATTCTCATAATGAATAATAATGCTACACACCTATTCAGGTACTTACTTATCATCTACCTCTACTCTTTGGTGAACTGTGTAATTTCATGTTTTGCCTATCGTTCTATAGGTTGTTTCCTTATTACTGAGTTTTGAGAGTTATTCATAACTACTAGGCTCAAGTCCTTTACCAATATATGATTTGAAATATTTTCTCCTAGTCTGTGCTTTGCCTTTTCATTCTCTTAATTGTATCTTTGGGAGATCGGTTCTCAATTTTGATGTTCTTCATTCAGTTTTCCTTTCATGGGGCATGCCTTTGGTGATGTGTATAAAAAAGCTTTGCCTAAATCAAGGTCACAAAGGTTTTCTTCAATGTTTCCTCCTGGAAGTATTATGGGTTCAGGTTACACATTTAGTTCTATGACTTATTTCTATCACTAGTCTGTTGGGACTTTATATCAGGATATTGTCAAATGCTTTTTTTATGTGTCTATAGAGATAATTATAAGATCACATGTTTTTTCGGTTTTAGTCTGTTAATATGATGAATTACATTGATTGATTTTCAAATGTTAAATCAGTGTGGCATTCCTGGGATAAACCTCACTTGGCCATAATGTACCTATCCTTTCTAGATATTGGGGATTTCACCTAAAATTTCGTAAAATTTTTTGTATCTCTGTGCATGAGAGGTGTTTGTCTATTTTTCTTGTGATGTCTTTGGTACGGTGTTGGTATCAGTGTGATGCTCCCTTCATCGAATGAGTTAGGAAATATCCCATCTTCTTCAAATTTCCACAAGAGTTTGTCCAGAATTGGTATTATCTCTTCCTTAAATGTTTGGTAGAATTAACCCATGAAGCCATTTAGTCCTGGAGCTTTCACTGTGGAAAGTTTTAAAACTGCAAATTTAGGTTCTTTAATATAGAGGGCTATTTATGGTTATTTATTATTTCTTGAGTGAGCTTTTATAATTTATGTCTTTGTACATTCTAATATTAGTACACCATTATATTATAGACTAAATCAAGATACAATACTTATTTCTGAGTTTAAATTTTTATCTTCAAGATTAGATAACAAACTTTTTTTACTATTTACTATGAATTTCTAGTACCCATATTTTACTAATTTATTTAAGTGACCTTTTAATTCTAAGAGAACTAGGTCCTCTTACATTAGAAAATACTAAAGGCTGCAGATATGGCAACTTATTCCAGCATGACTCATTTCTAAGAGATGGTAAAAAATAAATACTTTCCGGGGCGCCTGGGTGGCTCAGTGGGTTAAAGCCTCTGCCTTAGGCTCAGGTCATGATCTCAGGGTCCTGGGATCGAGCCCCACATCGGGCTCTCTGCTCAGTGGGGAACCTGCTTTCCTCTCTCTCTTTGCCTGTCTCTCTGTCTACTTGTGTTCTCTCTCTCTCTGTGTCAAATACATACATACATACATACATACATACAAACATACATACTTTCCATAAATTAAATTGTGTCAGCAATATTCAGTTGGGGTGAAATACTATATAGAAGTGGTTTATCTGCTAATATACTAGAATTCACTTTTATCATTAAAAACATGCATTTGTGTTTTAAATTACAAAATCACCTGAGCTCTATGTTACATTTTATAGCACATGCATAGAAATGCTGCTGCTGACGTCTTTTATTAGCTGATTCTCTGTTACACACAATAATTGGTTCAAAGGCTGCTGTGAAACTGGCAATCACCAAACAAAATCCAGGATGATTATGCCTTAGAATATTAAAAAGCTGTGTGACCCCGAGAATGTCAGAGTTGGTAATGGCATAAACTCATTCCTCGTTTCCATAGAGACAATCTACATACAGATTAAATTTGACTGTACCCTGTATGTTGGGATCTGAGAGAGTGACAGGGCTTACTTTATAGCACTGATGTGCTAAGTGAGCTTGCTAATTATAGCTGACATGTTATAGCCTGGCTGAGTTGGTGTTTATGGGCAAACACCCAGGAGACTGCCACCCAATTTAAAATAGGATCTTTGAGGATTTTTCGTAGCAGCTGGTTCAGCCCATCAATTCCCTCAGTCCCTGCAGAGCCTCAGCAAGCCTGGTTCGGGGGGAGATGAGACATAAGGATAAACAAAGCAACCTGGTATTAGCGGAGGCCTAAAGTGTGGATGCCCGTACCAGTCCACATGCTGGAAGACCAGTAAACACACATATTCTCTGGCTCACATAGTCTTCAGTGCATAAGAAAATGAGATTTGTCAACATGAGGATTGTTGAAAAATATTGACTATCAATAACAGTGCAAATATTCAGGCACAGAAGCACACAGCTCCTAAGAGTTCTCCCTGGCTCAAGTCAATCTCTGCCAATCCACTTTCCATACTGCAGCCAGAGTGGTTTTCCAATGTAATCATGCCAGTTCTCTGTTAAAACTCCTTACTTCAAGCTCCTTGTTTATTAATTTAATTAATACCAACTGAAAACGTCCTATCTACCAGGCACTATTCTAGGAAATATAAATAGCAATACACAAAACAAACTGCCCACTTTCATGGGAACTATAATCTAGATGAAGACAGTTGTTTTTTTTTTTTAAAAGAAGACAAATTATTAAAAGGCAAATATTTAACATTTCATGTGTGAAAAACAGAGGGAAAGGGCATATCTGGAAGCCAGAGTTGTCATTTTAAGGACTTCATTCATTCATTCATTCAAAGAGAATGTGGGCATAAGTGTGAGCAGGGGGAGAGGCAAAGGGAGACAGAGAGAGAGAAGCTCCAGCAGACTCTGCCAAGCACAAGCTGACTCAGGACTCAACCTCAAGACTCTGAGACCATGACCTGAGCCAAAACCAAGAGTTGGACACTTAACCAGGCACAGGGCTTAATTGTCATTTTATATGGATGGGTTAGGTGTCTCTTCTCCAATGAACCAGGTGACATTTTATCATAAATGAAGGAAATGAGAGAATATGTCATGTGGCTATCTGGACAAAATAATTCTAGGCCAAAGGAAGTACAGAGCAGTACTTTAGGCAGGAGTGTGCCTGGCAGTTGATGAATGGCAAGAAGGTTAGTGGCTGCTGTAGAAGCAAATGTACCAGGACAGGACACAAGTCAAAGAAGTCATGGAATATCAGATCACATGAGGTCCCGCAGACCTTCAAAAGGATGTCAGCTTCCACCGTGAGGTAGGAAGCCATTTGGTGATTTTGCGTAGTGCTATGATCCGATTTTCATTATTCAATCACTGGTGAAAATGTGGAAGACAGACCTTGGGAGCAAGAGGGGAACGGGGGCACCAGTAAGAGGCGAGTGCGGTATCCCAGGCAAGAGAGGAGGGGGCTTTGGACAATGAGGGTAGGAGTGTAGGTGCAAAGTAGTCTGAATCTGAGTTAATTCGGAGCATGGAGCCACTGGATTTACCAAAAGTAGGTGCAGAGGATAAGGAAAAGAAGTCAAATATGATTTCAAAATTTTTGACCAGAAAAACTAAGAAAAGGCAATTTTTTTTTTAAATTTTTATTTATTTGACAGAGATCACGAGTAGACAGAGAGGCAGGCAGAGAGAGGGGAACAGGCTCCCTGCTTAGCAGAGAACCACAATGTGGTATTTGATCCCAGGACCCTGGGATCATGACCTGAGCTGAAGGCAGAGGCTTAACCCACTGAGCCACCCAGGCGCCCCAGAAAAGGCAGTTTTAACTAAAATCCAAATTTCCTGTAGCTTACATGCCCCTGCATGAGTTTTCTTTTGCCTCACTTCTAGAGAACACTACACTCGCCAAGTCCTACATGACACACAGCTGCCTTTCAACCTACCCACCGGGCCAGGTTGCTGTTTCTGGACCTTCACGTGCGCTACTCCCTCTTCCCGAAACACCCTTCTTTCTCCTTCTGACCTCCCCAACGTCCTAGCGCGTCTGTTCCTTTACTCCCATATATTCCTCAAGTCACAGCTTAGAAGGACCCCTGGGAAATGTTCTCTGACCCCTTCTCCCCGGGGAACTGCCTCTGCTATAAGGCCCCACAGCACCCAACTCTGACCCTTCTGTCCTGTGGCAAATCCTTGTTGAAACCAGGCCCAGGCCCCTATGCGTACACACTATACTCAAAGCTGTGTGGGGCAGGAAGTTGACATTAACTACAATGCTCTTAGTATGTGTTTACTAAATATTTATGGAATTATCAGAGTTGAATTGTTCGTTGTATCATAATTTGTTGGAATTCTTATGCCGCCACTGAAAAGAGTAACTCTAAAAACAGCAGTATTGTTGTTTACAGCAGTGAAAAATATTCTGCATAAAGAGAAAAAACGAGATTAAAAATTGTAGGTACATAATTTTAATTCAAAATGTGCCACATACGGCTAAAGATGAAGAAGGAATATGTAACATAAAATGGTGGGAGGGAGTACTCTGGATAGTTAGCCATCTTAAAATGTTTTTTAGATGTTATCCAAAGAGATCTTCTTGAACTATATTAAGAACAGATAGAAAATATCTATAAAACATATAAAAAGGAAAAATAATAATACAACTAACAACCTTACCACCCAGTTTACAGTATCACCATAACCACCAAAATCGTTCTGTAACCCTCTCCTACCCAAACCCTAGCCTCTCCCAGAGTTAAGCACAATCCTGAAATGTGGGTTGATGATTCCACTGCTTTCCTTTATCACCCAATGTGTGTAACTCTAAACATTAAAGATACACTAACATACATGATACATAAAGTAAAATATATACGTATGTTCCATAAAGGTATACGCACCAGAATGGAATCGCTGATTATAGGATATATATGTGTGTTCAATTTATGCCAACTTGTTTTCTAAAGCTGCTGCACTAGTTCGCTGGTCCCACCGGTCCGCCAGTGGGGTATAAAAGTTTCTGTTCTGCTTTCTTGATATTGTCAAAATTTTTAACTAATTAGTTAAATGGCATTTAATTGGGCTCATAATATCCATTTCCCTAATTACTAGAGGTTGAACGTCTTACAGGCTAATGGGCCATTTTGGGCTCCTCTTCTTTGGAATGACTTTTATTACTTTTGACCATTTTTCTAATGAATTATTAATCTGAGTCTAATTTGTAGGAGTTAATTACACATTCTGAACACTAATCTTATATCAGGTCTTTGTATCAGGTATCACCATTATGTGGCTTGTCTTTTCATTTAGTTTATGATTACATGGGATGAAAAGTTCTTAATTCTAATGAAAAACTCAACCATTTTTGCCTCTGGTCTGCACAAAAAGTGCAAACTCTGACAAATTCCCATCATGATTCTATGACAGGACCCTCAGTTGGTGAAACAAACCAGCTAAGAAACTGCCAGGCACACTCCCTATAGACTACTACTTAAAATCCCACAGTCTTGTATTTAAGCACAGTAAAATCCCACAGTGTTGTATTCAAGAGTAAAGTGATTCTGGAGTCTCAGTGAAGAGCCACTTCTTTAGGACCCCATCACTCTGAGAGCAGGAATGCCCACTCTAATATTCTGACAGGGGGTCCAGTCCCTTTCAATATGAAGAAACCTGTGAAGCATATGTGCCCGAAACCCTTAGAGCTATGTGCAAACAAGCTATAACCCAGTACTAACTAAAGTGTGAATCAAAAACAAAATTAACCAAAAATGCCCACATAAGCCCAGATACTGTAACTCAGTTACAAGCCTTATTAGGTTTATTCTAAAAAACAAAAACAGAAGAAAACAAAAGCAAAAACAAAAACCCTCAGCATGGCAGAATGTACTCTCCTCACTGCCTGTGTCAGATTTTAAAAACAAATGTTTGAAAATTTATTTTGTGAATTAGCCTAAAAGGCCTAAGATTGTTTTTGTTCAAAATCTGTTGGAAACTGCTAATAAACACATTCAAAAAATACACCAAAAAGGGGGATTGAGATCTGTAACTTTTAGAGAATTGAACTGCAGGCACTGAAAACAAAGCTTACAAACAGAAATCATATTCCTTCAAAAGCAAGGGAAGAAATTTATCCCTTTAAAAGCATGAGAAGCAATATGAAAACTAACTGAACAATAATGGCTTAAATGATACAAAAGCAATTCTGAAAGTCTATTGCTGTGGGTTGAACTGGGTCTCCCAAATCCTCATTCTTTGCACCTAGGATTGTGACCTTATTTGAAAATAAGGTATTTGCGAATATAATGAAGATGTAGCAGGAGGACAAGGTCATAGAGTGACCTCGTGGAGTAGAGTGGGCCCTTAATCCAACATGCCTGTCACCCCTATTAGAAAAGACACAGAGACACCAACACAGAGAACTTCACGTGAAGACACGCAAGAAGATGGTCACGTGACCACAGAGGCCAAGACTGGAGCCTTGCAGCTACAGACCAAGGAAAACTAAGGACTGCCAGTAGGGAGAGGAGAGGACAGCAAGGTTCTCTGAGTACCCTGATTTCTATCTTCTGGCTTCCAGAAGTGTGAGGCTCAATTTCTGTTGCTTTAAACCATCTACTTTGTGGTACTGTGTTTACGGCAGCCTTAGTAAACAAATACGTCTATAATCCTAATTTAAAATATTCTAATTTGTGGAAAGAATCTTCTGATGGAGCAATTTTTCATGGAATACATTTATATTTTGGAATGTAATAACATAAAACTGAAAAGATGTGTAATTTTACTGCATCTAAACATGGGAAAATTTAAAAATAAACAAACATGACAAAATGTTTTAAAAGTCCTAAAAAGAAACAACTTCTGTGATGACATTTAACGTATTTGCCAAAGAAAGAAGACTGAAAGGAGACACAAAGACAGCAATTGTGAAAATATTTAGGCTAAAATATCTTCACATTCCAGCATCAAAAAACTAGAATTGAGATTATGTTCCATTTAGCAGCTTGCTCTGAGTGTCTGGCATCTATAGAGAAAGTACTTTGAAAACTAAAAGAACATTGTCTAAAGAAAAGAACAATTTAAAACTCCTAAAAAAAACTACAACAGCAAATTTAATTTTTACATTAAGCTTAAGATTTTTTTTTTCCAAAAAATGATCAGTGTCAAGGTGTTAAAGATATAGCTAAGAAACTGATTCAAGAATATGCAGCAAGAATTCAGGGTGTGTTGAAAGTTAATGGTCACATAATTAACATAAAAAATTGAATATAATAGAAAGATAAAAATTTCTCAATTGTTTTAATGTATAAGGATATAAATTACCTTTTAAAATGTTAATTTTGAAAACAGCTTTGAACAGTATGCTTTTATAGGTCCTAAAATATTTGTAAATCAGTAAAATATTCCAAATATGCAATTTTCATTACTTTTCAAAAATTTTTTTTTTTATATTTGAGAGAGAGAGAGGGAAAGAAGGAACTCAAGCAGGGGGAGGGGCAGAAGGAGAAGCACAAGCAGATTCCATGCTGAACAGGAAACCCAACAGTGGGGTGGGATCCCAGGACCCTGAAATCACAACCTGAGCAGAGGGCAGACACTTAACTGACTGAGCCACCCAGGCGCCCTATGAAATTTTCATTATTTTAACATCTCTTTTTACTCTTGAAAATGTGGTTTGGTCTAAAACTTATATAGTCACATTGCCATTAATACAAGGGCAGTCAATTTGACCCTAAGATTCATACAATGCACCCTGTCATTACTAACTCAGGTGACATTTCCTGAATAGGTAATGTTGCAAGTGACTGCCAAAAAAGGCAGAACAAAGAGTTCTCCCTTTCAGTACTCTCCTCCCATTGCTGGGCTGGCACTAATGTGGCGTCATCAAAAAGCAATTAAATCACAGTAGGGGGTGGCGGGGGGATGAGTAGTAGAGCAGGATAATGCACTACAAATTACTTAACCTCCAGCCAGAAATCAACCAGTTCACCATTAATAGTGTAAAAGGAGATTTCAAAATGGAGCAAGCAAGCCTAAGAAAGTCTCTTTAAAATTGTGTGGAAAGGCTATAGGAGGAATTTATGCAGGTCCTCACTGGAGAACTCATTTAACTTTTTGCCAGCTACGTGCCCTCAGCCTAGACTTAACCTCCTCACTTCAAATCCCTTATTTGTATATTACCCCAACCAATCCCAGTTAACCTACTTTCAATCGGTTTTGCATTGAGGACCTAAATGAGAACTGCACTTGTGACCTTTAACCTTTTAAAATTCTGTCCCCTCTTTGTCTCCCTCAGTCAGATTTCTACCTGAATCTGGATCTCCAAAACTGCAATTTTAATTGCCAAAAAAAAAAAAAAAAAAAAAAAAAAAAAAATGCCTTTGCTTACATATCCAGTGAATTCTTTCTTGGTCATCAGAAGCTATATATAATGAGGTTGGATCCGTCACTTAACTGCTCTGAAAGGAATGCAATTTTCATTATCTATGTAATGGGAATGTTCCCTGTTTAACTTACAGAAAGGGATTTGGCTAAATGTTCACTGGCTGATTTGTAAAAATCACTCTAAGTGACAGATGGTGACATACACAAACCACCAAGGAGCCATCATTTCGTGTTGTTTGCATGAGACTGCTTTTTTCCTCTGTATTTTCCAGGAAATAAACCATAACCATCCTAATCTATGGGTACTAGAACAAAATGTAGTATTTAATTAACTAAAGCAAAGTAGCAAATAGAAGGAAAAAAAACACTACTTTTCTTGGCTATTAAAATACTCCTTCATAAAAGAGTAAAATAACCACAAATAAAATCTACTCAATTTCTGCAGTACATTTAATATGTATACATGGCTCTTTTTTCTGCATCTAGGTTTTACTATTATTTGCAACCACAACTTTAGAGCTGCAATGGATTGTTTTATGATCTATAAAGATTTTTTTAAAAGTGTAATACAATCATTAGCAATTCAAATTTCTCTGCAGGTCATACCATAGCCTAATCACTATGTATCTCAGTATCACCTAGAAATTTTCAGTCTGATTAGTACAACAGAAATGAAACGCAAGGGAACCAGGGCAAAATTATATATTGAATAAAACCAATCACTAGCACTAGGGAACCTTTTGAAATAAATTTTTTGAAAGTGAGCGAATGCTTAGGAATACCAAGTTTATGTAATTTTAAAAACATTTCATTTCCCATCCTAAATACTACACTTTAACACCTTAAAAGTTATTTTATCAGAAATTATACTTCTGTAAACCAATATAAACAAAACCTAAAGCCCAGTTCTCATTTTGCATAATTCTGTTATTCAATTTTGCAATTTATCTCTTTCAGGTCCCTAACCTGTAAATTAGAACATCAGAAGCTACCTAAACACTCATATTTAAATACCTGTGGTTTTTACTGGCAGTATCTCAAATACTTGCTAATATTACTGTGATTTGTTGCCAACATTTACAGCTGAAGAAAATGCTAAATTTTGTAGAGATTAGTGATCTCCTATCTGAGTTTAAGGATCCCCTAAAACATTTCATGAAGTCTCAGGTTAAGAAATAACCTTCACGGGATGCCTGGGTATTTAAGTGGGTTAAGCATCTGCCTTCGGGTCAGGTCATGATCTCAAGGTCAGGGAGCCTGACTCCCCCTCTGCCTGCTGCACCCCCTGCTTGTGCACCCCTGTTCTGACAAATAAATAAATTAAATCTTAAAAAAAGAAAAAAGAAAAAGTACCCTTCATTAAGGGACTCTGACAAGATAATTTTTAAGATTTATATGTGAAATTAGCTTTCCTGATTCAGAGAAGTACTACGAGATTTAATGTTTTCAAAAAGAGGAACAACAGTGAGATACATCAATAATTAAAAATTGCTTATAGAGCAACGTACTGTGTGTATCATTAAAGTTCCCAAACCCTGTCACCATTTATTTACTGTTAACCTGGGCAAGTTATTTGGTTTCTCTAAGCCTCAATCACCCAATCTATTAGGAACAGTAATAGTCCACTTCAGCTGTTTTGAAGGTAAAATGATATACTAATGCAAAAAATCTCAGGAAAGAATTTAGCAGAATAAAGGTTCACTGAATACTAGTAAGATTTTATTTTTCAACAACACAACTGGATTAAAGGCAATTAATATTTGTTGCAATTACTCATAAACAATCAAAGCAGGGCGGGCACATCTTTTTTTTTTTTAATTCAATTAACTAATGCATAATGTATTATTAATTTCAGAAGCAGAGGTGATTCATCAACATTTTACAATACCTAGTGCCCTCATGTGCCCTTCTTAATGTCCATCACCCAGTTACCCAATCCCGCTATACCCCCTCCCTCCAGCAATCCTGTTTGTTTCTTATAATTAAGAGTCTCTTATTTTTTTTTTTTTTATTTATTTGACAGACAGAGATCACAAGTAGGCAGAGGCAGGCAGAGAAAGAGAGGAGGAAGCAGGCTTCCCGCGGAGCAGAGAGCCCGATGTGGGGCCCAATCCCAGCACCCTGGGATCATGATCTGAGCCGAAGGCAGAGGCTTGAACCCACTGAGCCACCCAGGTGCCCCAAGAGTCTCTTGTTTTGTCTCTCTGATTTCGTCTTGTTTAATATGATCTCACTCATATGTGGAATTTAAGAAACAAAAGAGATACAGAAGAGACGGACATCTATTTCAAACTATATATGCCCTAACTTTAGAATTATAAATCTCTGGATAGTCTTTTGGTTCTAGGTACACTTTTTATTGTGAGTAATTACAGAAACCAACATAGATCATTGATCATTTTCAGACCATTAAGTGAACAAACCTTGCTGATATATTGACAAAGCATGACCTGAATCTGAGAATAAAATATCTGAGAGTAAAATATTTCATATGTTCTAAGAACTAGACCTGAATGATACCAAGATGGTTACGTAACCAACTGACTTAATGTAATATAACGCAGCCAACAAAATGTTAGTAAAAACAACATAGAAAATAGACATGATGTAATGTTAAGTGGCGCAGCTTGGGTAAGTGTTCTTGGATAACGCCCAACCTGAGTTCTTTGACACTAATTTAGGTTTAGATTATGTTCCATTCTGACCACAAAGTTTTCTATCTTTTAAGTATTTAATCTGGTCCAAATGGCACCTAAGAGCAAATCTCATTTATCACTAATCATTAATTTATCCCACTCAATGACAGTTCAAATTTCTCCAAAGTGCCAAGCTCTTAAGCCTCCCTCTGTAATTTAATCATTTCCAAGCCAAACTATTTTAAAACCTACCACTGGACTCCACAGAATCCTAGGAGAGTATGTTACAATGGAAAATTATTAGTGTTTTTGTTTTTTCCTGCTTCTAATCATCCAATCAAGGTTTTTTTTTTTCTTTTTTTTTTTTTTTAAAGATTTTATTTATTTATTTGACAGAGAGAAATTACAAGTAGATGGAGAGGCAGGCAGAGAGAGAGAGAGAGGGAAGCAGGCTCCCTGCTGAGCAGAGAACCCGATGCGGGACTCGATCCCAGGACCCTGAGATCATGACCTGAGCCGAAGGTAGCGGCTTAACCCGCTGAGCCACCCAGGCGCCCCCAATCAAGGTTTTAAAATGAAAAGATAACATCTGAAAAACAAAGATTCAGGTCATTAAAGAAACTGCTTAATTTTTCCAAACATCATGACTGAGTAACAAGATTTGAGATTACTACTAGTCCTTTTTCATCTACTGACCCATTTTAATCAGAAAATTTATTTTGAAGACATTACATTAGAATACATTATCGCTGAATGGCTGGGACATAGACATAAAACTCAGATATAGATACTAAATGCTAACTCATGTAGGTTCTAAATTTAAAGTGACATTAAGAATTGCTTAGAGGGGCGCCTGGGTGGCTCAGGGGGTTAAAGCCTCTACTTTAAGCATGGGTCATGATCCCAGGGTCCTGAGATGGAGCCCTGCATCAGGCTCTCTGCTCAGTGGGGAGTCTGCTTCCCCCTCTAGCTGCCTGCCTCTCTGCCTACTTGTGATCTGTCAAATAAATAAATAAAATCTTAAAAAAAAAAAAGCTATAGGTTGGACACAAAATTTTGCAAATACTAAAAGGCATCATAGCAGGAGAAGGGGACAAAAGAGATCTGCCAAATTAATGACTTTAGCAATCACTTTCCAACAGGATAAACATGGAACCAATGCTTAGGATAGCCATTTAATTACTGAAAATGAGTTCAGGCAGGATGACCTAAAGCAGCATTTGGACAGTTCCTGTTGTAGGATACCTGCAAATCTACTTTGACCATGGCATTAATGTACAAGGTGAGTAACCTCCCTTTCGAATGGGAAAGGCTGCTGCCTAGCTGTGTACACTGAAAGCACTGGGCCAAAGATGCATTGATGTTTATAATCTAGTGATATTTTGATTTGTAAACTCACATAAAAAGGCAAAAATAGTAAAACTTTAATCACTAATTTTTTTTTATTTTTAATGTTTTAGCTGTTTAGATAATTTATTTTAAGAAACAATAAGCTGCAACAAATATAAGGGCTTATTTATTTCTTTGACAGTAAATATATGTTCTTCCAATTAATAAGATCTAATTTCTCCTGAGGAAATAAGAAATTCACTGTAAATCTTAAAAAAATGAGAGAAAACTTAAATACTTCAACATTTTATAATTTTCAAATTTTGTCAAAGATTATTTCTTGAAATTCCAATTAAAGAAAAAACTTCACTAAAAAAAGTACTTGTATGTTCTCTCAGTATAGGTATCTAAACAAAAATATGAAAAATAATAAAAAGTGCTTTTTTATTTTTCATTTAAGGCTCTAGGTAGCTCAGAAACTGGCAATAAATCTGTTAATGTAGAACAGTCAATACTGGGGAAAGAGTTTATCAAACTCAAAGATAATTTTCAATAAAAATAACACTAAGGCTCAAATTTCAAGTCAATAGGATTGATGTCAGATTAAACCACATTCACTATGAAGAACTAGACAACTAACGTGTAACTACATATTAAAAAAGATGACTGAGGATGGGGACAAGTGGGGAGGCAGACAGTGGCGACCTCTGGAAGATGGAATCTCTTCTCTCTGCTGGCCCTAGAAGAGAAAAGAGACACCAATAAGCATCAACACACTGTCCGAATTCCTCCCCACCCGAGACCCAACAGTCCACAGGTGTTTCTCTACCTGACAGCCAACCTCACTTTCATATATGGTATTCAGTGCCAAGAGGATGTCAAAACCACCACCCTATCCACTGCCTTAAGAAAATAAAAACTACCAAAAAGTATTATTTATTTTTTACAGTCATAACCTATATCAAATGGGGGTCAAAGCAGCTGAATTCGAAGTAATACTTCTTTATAGTAAGCCTAGCTTTCCAGGGAGCCCTAGGTGGCTCACTTTGGCTCAGGTCATGACCCCAGGGTCCTGGGATGGAGTCCCTTGCCCAGCTCCCAGCTCCGTGGGGAGCGTGCTTACGCTTCCCTATCTCTCCTCCTTCTTCCTTCTTTCTCTGACAAATAAATAAACAAAATCTTTAAAAAAAAAAAACAGCTTTCCAATTGTTGCATTCAACTATTTTAAATTATAAAAAGAACATTAATACAATTTAAAAGATTTGAATTATCCCTTTTCTCCTGCACATGTGTATGAAGCAAGTGGCTTCCAGAAAATGTTTGGGTTATAACTGTTGGACTCCCCATTCAATGTACATGGAGAGGATGGGGTGATGGGTTCTTTAGATCAAGATGACAAAGGGAAATTCATCAATGTATACAACCTGGAAAAGGCTATCCTCATTCTGAAAAGAAGCCTTAAAACAACTGAAATTGAAAAAATAGAGTGATTCTCTGCTCAGCAGGAAGCCTGCCTCTCCCTCCCCTTCTGCCTGGTGCTCTGCCTAACTGTATTCTCTATCAAATAAATAAACTCTTGGGGTGCCTGGGTGGCTCAGAGGGTTAAGCCTCTGCCTTCAGCGCAGGTCATGATCTCAGGGTCCTGGGATCAAGCCCCGCATCGGGCTCTCTGCTTAGTGAGAGCCTGCTTCCTCCTCTCTCTCTCTCTGCCTGCCTCTCTGCCTACTTGTGATCTCTGTCTGTCAAATAAATAAATAAAATCTTTAAAAAAAAAAAAAAAGAAAAAAAAAAGAAAAAAATAAACTCTTTAAAAAAAGAAAGAAATTCTTCCTTAAAAAAAGTGACTATACTATAGTCCCTATTATATACTATTATTATTATATACTATTATATAATATACTATTATATATTATATACTATAATACAATATACTATTATATATTATTACATAGTATATTATATACTATAATACCTTTAATTCTACAATTCAAACATAATTCTACAGAATCTGCTTTTCCTAGGTGGTACAGTTCCAAACCAACCGGCAAATTCTTTGGCGCACCAGAGAGAGTCATTCAGCAGAACTCAGAATCAGTTACCCTCTCATATCCTCGTGGAAGACCAAATCAACAGAAACTACATCTCAAGTAAACCCTACTGGAAATAATATATTTTCTTATTTTAGTCACTCAAGTCTGAGAACTAAACGTGTATAAAATGGGAGTTAATCAATTTAAATTAAATAAGCAGCAGCCACGCTTCCACATTACTGATTATTACTTTCTTCCAGGAACTGCGCGGGTCACTGCAGATACAAAAAGATGAAAGAGACACCATCTCTGAGCGCGCCGAACTGCAGTGAACACGGGTTACTGGGAGCCCGGAGAGTCTGAACACAGCATCTCTTCTGGACTCACTGACTCTGGGTCAAGGGACTGTATTTTTAGATGCTCCGGCCTGAGTCGCAACTCCAACGAGCAGAAGGCGGAAAGGGGAAGAGCTCGAGGGCACCGCCGTGCCGAAGAGTGAAACCACACCCCGTTCCGTCCGCGCAGTGCACTGGCCAGCAACCGGTCCAAAGACGTGCACTGACTCTAGGACTGACTATTTCAATCTTAGACTGAAGAGGTTTTGGAAACGCCATACAGAAAAAACCCTAAAAAGATCAGCATCTGAATTTGTGAAACCACCACGAATTTCAGAGTTCGAAAAGACCCCAGAACCAACCAAGGAACTCCGGAACTCGAACACTCGTGAACCATCGGGACCACGCTCGCTCCTTTGGGAAACAAACCGTAACGCACACGGCGGCGGCTGCCCGAAACCGGACACCTGTTTCCACGGCGCCTCTCCCGGGCCGCGACCGTCCCCCTGAAGCACTCACTGGCCTCCCGCGAGGTGGGACTATTCTGGCGCCTCGGCTCGAAGCCGACCGCGTCCCAGCTGCCGACTGAGGCCGACGCGACCCGCCCGCAAGGCCCTCAAGGCCAAGTCCGGAACCTACGCAGGCCTCGCCCCGCGCCCCCCGGTCGGCGCGGCCGCCCTAGCCTCGGGCGGGACGCGGGAGAGCTCGGCCGGCGCCCGCGGCCCACGCCCCGCCAACCCGCCCGCGGCCGGCGGCCCCGCACGCGCCCGCACCCACACACGACGGCACTGAACGTCCCGGGCGCCCGTACCTCACGCCGCTGCTCCGAAAGCCCCGGAACACGCTCCCGCCCTGCGCCCGCACGCGGCCGAGTCGGCCGCCGAGCAGCAAGGAGCCGCGCGCCGGCACAGCCATGGCCGCAGGTCGCCGGCTTCCGGGCAGAGGCTCCACCTCCCGCCGCGGCCGCCCTCGCCGCTGCACACCGGGCTCCGCCCCCAGCCGGCCGGGCCGGAGAGCCGGTCGCTCCAGCAGCGGGCTTCGGGCGCCATGCCCGGGCGGGGCCGGGAGCCAACCTCAGGACTTGGGGGCGGAGACGAGAGGACGCCGGGAGGCGGGGCCGGGAACGGGGCTCGGAACCGGTCGGGGGCGGGGCCGAAGAGACCCCGGGCCTGTTGGGGGCGGGGCCAGGACCTGAGCGAAGTAAGAGGGGTGGGACTGGCCCGGCAGGACGCGGGCGGCTGGCGGGGGCGGGGAAGGCGTCCCTGAGACTCCGGTTAGCGGTGTGACTTCTCACCCACCCCAGACACCTCTGGTCTTCTCATAGTGAGGGCGCAGGTACGGCGTCTGAACTGATCAGCCCACGCAGCGTACCCCTGTCACCCGAGCCAGAGCTGTCCTAGCACCCCCGACGCTCTGTGGAATTGATTTAAAGCCAGAAGCACGTTAACCGCTTCTCGGCTTCTTGCTCCTTTGCTGGCCTTGGGATACCTGGGAGCTGGAGAGGGAAACAAAGGTGTGAGTGTGTGGAGGTAGGAGGGGGACCTAGCTGAAGAAGGCCTGAGCTTCGGGATTTAGGTGGCTCTCCCTTTATGGGAGGATATGCATTGACCAATGTTTGCCATTTTCCAGAGTTGATGACCAAGTTAACACAGCTTAGGAGCCTGCATTGTGTGGTGAATTGACAACTAAGGAGAAAGCAAACTCAACTCCCGTTGAAAAAGTAAAAATCGGACTATGCCGGGATAGGTCAAAAAACAAATTAAAGCACATTTTTAAAAATGAAGAGTTTCTTTGAGCAAAAATCAATTTGAATCAGGCAGCATCCAATCTAGCAGATTGAAAGGCGCTGAGGAGCTATGCAAAATGATAGACTTTTCAGGGTAGAAGGGAGCAGGAAGAAGAAAGAGTAGCAAAAAAGTGGGTTTGTTATTGCAAAATCACTTTCCTTTCAGGGATGGTACAATACCTGACTAGTGCTGACCGGGTGATTCCTGGTTTCTGGTTTAAGATGCCATATCTAGGACAAAAGAAACTAATGGGGAAGAAGAATTAGGGAGGTCCTTCTAGACAAACTTAAAATCAAATTGATATGAGACAGATTAATAGGAGAAAATCAGATTTAAGACCATATGTACAGGGAACCAAAATCAAATTTAATCGCATGCATATGGAGAATCCACACAGACATGGAAATTCCAAAATCAGGCAACATGATGCTTATATGAGCTAAGGACAGGGGTAGGGGGTCTGAGGATACAAAGGGAGAGACCACTAGTAGGAAGGTGAAAGGAGATGTTTCGGAAAACAAAGTGCCATATTATGCAGATAAGTTTCTTAAAGAGGAATCACTATTAATAGCTCTCTTGCTGGTAAAGCTGGCAGTTGAGGGGGAAGTGAAAAGCTTTTTCTCAATTTGCTGGGTGTGGACTGTTTTCAAGTCAAAATAATTTTCATACCAAAGTGGCCCATCTTGGGGTGGCCTGTCCTTGGCCTCTACACCAAGTCTCAGTTTGATGACATGGGGCTTCACAGAAGCAACTCCATTTTGGACCTGTTGCCTTTTGTTTTGTTTTGCTTTAACAAATAACAGACCCAGATAAGAGACAGATACAAACCAGCTGCAAAGGTGAAGGAAAGAGTATTTCTCTCATGGTCAGGCCGCAGCTGTGAAGTATCACAATCTCTTTGACCACTGCTTTCTTACTTAAAATCCTTTTTCTCTAAAATCGTAACTGTCAGAAAATCTGCTGTTTAAAATCATATCCATAAGAAAGAGACATCCTGTTCTTCCTATTGGGCATGATCTAAGTCAATTTCAAACAAAGAAGCAGCCATTATTTCTAACCTACCTAAAAAAACTTCAGATGAGGGATTTCTGAATACATTCCATATCTATCTTGACTTTATCAATTCCAAGGAATAAGCCCCTGGGTCCACTTTGCAGTCCAACCTGATGTTGACCTCTTTACACACAGCTCTTTCCTGCCATTGAGCCTACCAAAATACCATTTTATGTAAATTTCACTTCCACCCTTCCCCAAATCTTACAATAACCTTCCATCTCTCTAACTGATGAGACATTTCTGGGTTCCTCTGGTATGTAGTCTTCCTCATGACAAGCAGTCAGTTATCCTAAATTTCATCTTGCTGTAGCTTTGTCCCCGGCAGTTGTAGTCTGATTAGGCTAGGATAACAGCCAGGAGTGATTATCCCACAGAAGGGATTCCAGGGATTCCAGCCCAGTAGTTATGAGTCTAGCAACATAGGCAGTGTTCTGTGCTCTATGTGGGATGGAAGAAGGCATGCCCTTCATGAAGTCATGTACCATAGCCCATTTATTTTACATCCCCATTATACTAGCATAGCACTGAGCAAAGAGTAGGTGTTCAGTAATTTCTTGAAAACTAATTTATGAAGGCTTATAAGGAATGCATTTATACCACCACATTTCTTTTTTTTTTTTTTTTGAGATTTTATTTATTTATTTGACAGACAGAGATCACAAGTGGACTGAGAAGCAGGCAGAGAGAGAGGAGGAAGCAGGCTCAACGCCATCCTTCCCTGAGCAGAGAGCCAGATGGGGCTGGATCCCAGGACCCTGGGATCATGACCCAAGCCAAAGGCAGAGGCCCCACTCACTGAGCCACCCAGGTGCCCCTACACCACCACATTTCAAAACATAACCACATCAATTCAAATCTTTCTTTAATCATCTGGCCTTGTGACGAATATATGACTGTCTCCTACAGAGATACATTGATCAATGCTCTTCCCTATCCTCTA
This sequence comes from Mustela nigripes, assembly GCF_022355385.1. NCBI lineage: Eukaryota > Metazoa > Chordata > Mammalia > Carnivora > Mustelidae > Mustela > Mustela nigripes. The sequence goes on along the minus strand of NC_081557.1, from coordinate 261,994,845 downwards.
CCACAGGCTGAACCCAAACAGCTCCTCTTCCTCTCTCCTCACGCATAAATAGTATGTACTTCCTACTAACGAGCAACCGAAATTACATTCCACTCAGAAGAAACTATCATTGTGAAGAGAAGGAAAACATTTTCTCTACCCTCAAGGTCTTCCAGCTGAACTAAAAATTAAATTTACATGAGACGAGTTAGCAGGAGGAACAACAGCTACAACCACCAAGTTTTATGATGTGTGCACAGAGACCTGCTTATAAAATTGAGACACAAAGAAGTGACCAAAGCGGGGAGTTTGTATAAATCTTAGACAGAGATGATAAATTGTTGAGGAATTCACAGGATAAGGAAACAGATGTTTGGGCTGAAGTAGTAGACCAGTAAGTAATAAGATTTATTTTTGCAGTTTTTTTTAACTTTAAAATCAGTATCTCTGGTGATAAGGATGTCTTTTTACTACTTAATGTAGGGAGGTTATCTTTCAAATGAAAGGTTTGTTTTCTGCATCCAAGGAGACAGAGGAGGGGTTGAGTGTCTTTGTACTGGTTGTTTCTTAAGTAATTTTTATTTAAAATAATCAATAGGCTGGGGCACCTGGATGGCTCAGTCAGTTGGGCATCTGCCTCCAGCTCAGGTCCTGATCCCAGGGTCCTGGGTTCAAGCCCTGCATTGGGCTCTCTGCTTGGCGGGGAGCCTGTTTCTCTCTCTCCCTCTTCTTGCCACTCCCCTGGCTTGTGTTCCCTCTCTCTCTCTTTCTCTGTAAAACAAATAAATAAAGTCTTAAAAAAAATAACCAATGTATCTAAGTGGGCCCTATGGCTGTTTCTGAGTAACTCATTAAGGTCATCTTGAGGGAAAAGCCTGCATCAAGCAAAGGAAGACACTCCCCTGTCATCTAAAGGTAGCCCCACTAACAAGGCTACCTACTCTCTCATCTCAATGTGTCCTCCATGGCATTATCCCCAGAGCCTAGCCCAATGGTTGGCATACTAAGTGCTCATAGAATATCTGAATGAATGAATGGATAAATGAATGAATGAATGAATTGGGCCTCAACTCAACAGGAATGGAATGAAATGCCCAATGAACTCCCACAGAGCCACTTCTGAGGAGATTTGGTTAGAAGTACTACTCCTGCCAGAGGTGTGGAGTACATAACTGAACTTTTCCCCCAAATTTTGAGTATACCAGAAAATGTATATGGTAAGTTATTGCCAGGTTTTGGGTGACTACAAGTTTTCTGACACATGTTGGTTTTCTTTTCTTTTCAATTAATGAAACACCCCTGCATAGCATTATGTCTACTGTTCTTACAAATGGAGAAGTTTATATCAGTCAGCTGGGTTGTACCATGAGAAATTTTCCCCAGGTTTCTGGATGGTGCCCTGGTCATCAGAAATGTAACTCACTTGAAAGCTGATCTAGGCTCATCACGGGACAAGAGTGATATCACCATTTTTAGCTGCTTAACTGAGAAATATGTATAGTAAAGTTGATTTTTATGAATCTGCAGCACCGCAGAGGATGTGAAATGGTTTTTACCTTTGATTAGAAGAATTGTTTGAAGAAGAGACTTTCCCCAAAAGCACTGAATATGAAAAATTATGACCCTATAATCAAAAAAAATTGGATTTGGTTTTTAAATGCTAAGTCAGACTTTCTTATATTTTTCTTTCCTAAACTAAATTTAGCTGCAAACACAAGCTTAATTCTGACCATTACCTCAATAACACTAATCATTAGGGAAATGCAAATCAAAACCGTAATGACACAGCATCTCACACCCACTAAGATGGCTGCCATCAAAGAACAAAAACAAAACCAAAAAACAAGTGTTGGTGAGAATGTGAAGAAATTGGAACCCTTTTGGAGTTCTGCTAGTGGAAACGTAAAACGGTAAAACCACTGTAGAAAACAATATGGATATTCCTTTAAAAATGAAAAATGCGGGGATACGTGTGTGACTTAGTTAAGCATCGACCCTTGATTTCAGCACAGGTCATGATCTCAGGGTCATGAGATCAAGCCTCATGTTGGGCTCCATGCTGGGTGTAGAGGCTGCTTAAGACTCTCTGTTTCCCTCTCCCTCTGCCCTTTCCCACCTGCTTGTGTGTATGCACACATGTGCATACACTCTAAAAAAATAATTAAAAATACAACTACAGTATCGTCCAGCAGTCCCACTTCCAGGTATAAACCCAAAATAATAGAGAAAATGTAGTATATACTTTACAGTGGAATGTCATTCATCTTTTAAATGGAAGGAAATTCTGACACGTTCTATAACTGGGTGAAAATTCAGAACACTATCCTAAATGAAAGAAGCCGGTCAAAAAAAAGGTAAATAATGTATGATTCTGCTTATATGAGATGCCCAGAGTAGTCAGATGCAAAGATAGAAAGTAGAACAGTGGTTGCCAGGTAGTGGGGGAAAGGGGAGTAGGAAAATAGTAGAAAAGAAAAGTAGAAACTCTAGAAAACAGTTGTAGAGACTGGTTATATAACAATGTGTTTGTGATTAACACTACAATACTATATACTTAAAAATGATTAAGACAGTAAATTTTAAGTTATGTATATTTTATGATAATTTAAAATGTTTTTAAACATAAAAATTAGTGACAAATATTTTATTGTTAATTTAGTAATTTTCACGCCCAATGGCAGTGAATAAAAGTTATTGAGCCACAACCTTAGCGAGGTTTTGTATTTTTTTTTTAAACATTTTATTATTTATTTGACAGACAGAGATCACAAGTAGGCAGAGAGGCAGGCAGAGAGAGAGGGGAAAGCAGGCTCCCTGAGTAGAGACCCTGATGTGGGGCTCCATCCCAGGACCCTGAGATCATAACCTGAGCCGAAGGCAGAGGCTTTAACCCACTGAGCCACCCAGGTGCCCCATGAGGTTTTATATTATCAGTCTTTTACATTTTAGTCAGTTTACTTTTAACAAAAAATATTCACTGAGGTATTAATTTATATTTTCTTGACCACTAATGTGTGAGACATCTGTTAATATTAGCCGTTTTAATTTTCTCTTTTTCAAAGGGTTTGTTTATTTTTTACTGACATAAGAGTTGTTTATGTTTTTAATATCAGTACAATTTTGCCTCTTGCATGTGTGACAAGCAGTCAGATTGATCAGTCTATTCTTTTGTGGTCAGAGTTCACTGTAATACTCAAGCAATTCCCTTCCGTATTTCAAGAGTCTAGAGATGTAGTCCTATTAGTTTATTCTAGAGCTTTTGAAGTTTTGACTTTCATGTTTAAATCTCTAATTATTACAATGTACAGTGTGGAGTAGAGATAAAATTTCTTTAAAACATGTGCAGTCGAGGCACCAGGGCGGCTCAGTACATTAAGTGTCTGACTTTTGATTTTGATTCAGGTCATGACCTCAGAGTCCTGGGATTGAGCTCCACATCCAGCTCCCTGCTCTGTGAGCAGTGGCCTCCTCCTTCTGCCCCTCCCCCACTCGTGATCTTGCACATGCTCTCTCACTCTCTCTCTCTTTCTCTCATTCAAATAAATCTTTTTAAAAAATGTACAACTAGTTGCACCAAAAGCACTTACCATTCATTCGTCCTTATCTGCTATTCTGGTTCTTTTTTTTTCAAAGATTTTATTTATTCATGTGACAGAGACCACAAGTAGGCAGAGAGGCCAGCAGAGAGAGAGGAGTAAACAGGCTCCCTGCTGAGAAGAGAGCCAGATGCGGGGCTCGATCCCAGGACCCTGAGATCATGACCCGAGCCAAAGGCAGAGGCTTAACCCACTGAGCCACCCAGGCGCCCCCCTCTTCCTTCTTGTATGATCTGTCTATATGGCCATAGGTCTGTCCCTTCCTCAAACTGGCAGAATGATGTGGCAGAAATAAAGATGAGTGAACTTGAAAACAATAGAAACTATCAAAGTTGAAATGTATTTTTTTAAAAAGGCTAAAAATATAATAGGGCATCAATGAGCCTTGGGACAAATTCAAGACACCAAATATAACTGGAGTTCCCAAAAGAAAAGAGATGGAGAACAAAAATCTTTTTAAAGAAATAACAGGAAAATACTTTCCAAATTTGGTGAATATTATAAACTCTAAGTAGCTCCGTGAACCCAAAGCTGAAGAAACCTACACCAAATCATATCATAATTGAATTACTCAAAACCAATGGTAAAGTGAAAAAAAAATATATATGTTTAAAGCAGCCAGGAGGAGAAAAAACACTTTAAGTACAGAGGAGTGTGGGTAAGAACAGCAAGTTTCTCAACAATTTAGCACAGTAGTAGGATATAAAATAATATATGCAAATCCAAGTTAGCAACATGTCCTGTAATAAGTTTTAAAATCAGGAAGTGTGAGACCTCCGACTCTGTTCTTTTTTCTGCCTCCAAGATTATTTAGCTTTTCAAGGTCCCTTGAGATTCCGTATGCATTTGGGGATGGGTTTTTCTATTTCTGGGGGGGGAAAAAAAGCCTTTAAGACTTTGATAGGCATTTCGTTAAATCTAGTAATGTAAACTGCTTTGGGTATATTGGCCTCTTAACAATATTAAGTTCTCCTTTCCATGAACACAGGATGTCTTTGTGTTTATTTGTGTCTTTAATTTCTTCCAGCAACATTTTGTAGTTTTCAGTGTACAAGTGCTCCTCGGTTAGGTCTATTACTATGTTTGTCATGTGAACTTTTTGGTGCTATTATAAATGGAATTATTTTCTTAATTTCCCTTCTGGACTGGTCATTTTTAGCAACAACTTTTGCCGTAACAAGTTTCTTTGTCTCTGTCCAGGAGTCTCATGTTTCCTGCAAGTGCTCATGCAACTGTGGCAGGCTAACTTAGTAAATGTAGGTAGGGCAAAATTAACTTCCTCATAAACTCACAGATTGTCATGATAAGGAATGAAAGAAGGGTTATTACTACAGATGCTGAAGGCATTAAAATATTAATAAAGTAATAATATAAGCAGCTTTAATGCAGTATATTGACTATTGAAATAAACAACTTTATTTAAAAACACAAATCATCTAAAACTGACTCCCCCATTTTTTAAAATTTAATAACTGTATGTAGATTTTTTAAATCTATGTAAGTTTAAATTAAAAAATTAGTAATTACTAACCATCTGACAAAGAATCTTCAGGCAGTGGGCTTCACTGATGAATTCCTTCAAACATTTAAGAGAGCAGTAATAACAACCCTATGCAAATCTCTCAGACAATAGAAGAAGGAACACTTCTCAACTCACTTTATAAGGCCACCATTGACCTGATATCAAAACATTACAAGAAAGACCAACTACAGACCAAGATCCCTCAGCAGCATGGTAACAAGAATCTTCAAAACAATACTGAATTTAATAGCAAAATGTATAAATATATGTAATAAATCACGGTTAAGAGGAGTTTATTCTGGGAATGTAAGTCTGGTTCAACATTTAAAAATCAATCAATGTAACTCACCGTAACAACAGATTGAAGAAAAAAAAATAATGATCCCAATAGATGTAGAAAAAATATTTGAAAGAATTAAACACTTCTTCATGATAAAAGTAACTGGTATTCATCAAGCTGGTAAAGGACATTTATGAATAACCCACAGGTAAAGTTACACTTCGTGATGAAAGATCCCTGCGATTAAGAACAAGGCAAGGTTGTCTTTTCTAACCATTTCTATTCCATATTGTACTGATTATTTGGGGCTGAATGAAAGGGGTACAAAAGAGCTTTTGAGGTTGACGGAAATGTTCCATATTTTGATCATGATAGATATAGTGCACGGTCTATACAATAGTGAAATGCATCAAATTAAACACTTAAGAAAGTTTTTATTATGTAAATTATACTGAATCAAAATTGGTAAAACACAGGGCTGAAACATGTGTTGGTTCTCTTTAGATGTAATTCACATCCCTCTCTAATGAAGAAACCCCTTTTCTAAGAGAATTATGAATCACCTTGATTTTCTGTAAGTAATTTGGCCTCTAGAGGGCACCCATATTTCATGAACTCAAAAGTTTGGCGATGATTTAAAAAGCGATCATCAACCACTACATCCGAAACTAATGTATTGTATGGTGACTAACACTACACAATTAAAAAAAAAAAAAAAAAAAAAGAAAGAAAGAAACTGATGATGTGCTATATGTTGGCTAACCGAATTTAAATAAATACTGAATACCACCTATACATGTAAACGCACAAGAAAGAACAGTATGTATGAAAATTTTTTCACTAGCAGGTTTGGAAGAATTTAGTAATAAAATTTGTTCAAACATTTTTTGGCCATAATAATACAGAAAATCAAAATGTTGCTTGTGGAAGAGATGAAGCTTCTTTCATTAGTGTATCTAAATAGTAGACTCAAGGTTGACTTTTATCTAGATGTTGTAGGTCATTTAGACATAACCTTGGAATTCTTTTTAAATAAAGGTTATATTCTTGGTTACATGCTCATTATAGAAAATATGAAAGTTACAGAAAAACTGAGTGAAAGAAGAGGAAGAAGAGGAGACGAATTAGTAGAAGCCACTCTCGTCATCATAATCCCTGTCTGCAGAGATGAGTGCTGTCAACGTTTGGGCATACTGCTCCGGAGATTCCATATATGTTATTTTTGCTTGATTGTAATCACATAGAACAAAATGTTAAAACTTAACCACTATTTGTTGTCTAGCCATGAAAATGAAGAATAAAATAAATACTTATTTAGGGGTGCCTGGGTGGCTCAGATGGTTAAGCATCTGCCTTCTGCTAATGATCCCAGGGTCCTGGGATCGAGCCCTGCATCAGGCTCCCTGATCGGTGGGGAGCCTGCTTCCCCCTCTCCCGCTCCTTCCTGCTTGTGTTCCCTCTCTCACTGTCTCTCTCTCTCTGTCAAGAAATAAACAAAATATTAAAAAATAAGCACATGCTTATTCATAATGTAGAATGTTCATGATTAATTATGTTCCTTTAAAGTGTTTTTAATAGTATTCAACTAGAAAAGTTATAATGAAGTGTTATTAATATTTGTCCATATTTCTTTGGTGGCTCTGACTCCCTTATGCAGGAAATCCACTTGAGTCATTATAACTGAAAAGGGGTGGGCAGTGGACAGCAGAACTCCTTTTCCCTTATCCCAAACACTCCCCACTTGAGATATTAAGAGGACAAAAATGTAACCTATGAACAGTAAAAAGTCTCATGAAAAGAACATTTTCTGGATTTTTACATACTGTGCTTATGGTACATTTCCAAGGAGAAAAGAAACTGTACATACATTCCAACTCACCTTTTCCTTGCCATATAACAATAATGTGCTTGTGTTTAGTTAGAAAGGACAATGAAATAAATCGTAAACATAAGTTTTGGGCCTTGTTTGTGGAATTACCCATACTTTTATTGAAATCCACTTGGCACAAATGAGTTGTACATAGATTTTAACCGATGAAAGGGATAAAGGGAAGAGAGTTAATGTGAATGTCAACAATTTTATTAAAAATAAATAGTCTTTGCTAATACTTATTGGAAACTTACCATACTCTTGGTACTGTAGTACTGCGTTACATGCATTACCTTTACTTAATCCTTACAACAACTTTGTAACGGTTTACAAGGAACTATTTTCCTTCTCATTTTACTGATACAGAATCTGAGGGTCTTTGAATTCAAGTGACTTTTTCCAACATCACAGCTAGTCTGTGCCAAAGTTGGGGTTCATACAGAAGTCTTTCTGTATGAACAGATACAGATGTTCAAGTGTGGTTGTAACAGCCACACTTTTAACTCTAACACTCTTCCTTCCAGGAACTTCACTTACGTAACCCTTTCAAAGCAGGACTTCTGTTTTCTACTTTAAAGTCCTTTATGAACATCATCACATTGTGCCCAAGGAAAACTTTGCCTAAAGAATTAATTTGAAAGAACTGATATAACTTCAGTCCCTGAAAAGAATTCCATAGGGCAATTTTATGCCTAATACAAAGCACAGATGAGGTTCTTGGTTTAAATTCACTGGTTTATTAAATAACGATGTGAGGAGTGGTTTGCTCTTGCCCTTATGACTATTATCGCCTTCATTGTCCACAGGCTATTACATCCTGGTAGCTATAACACTATTTGTATACATGGATAATTATAGTATATTAATTTGTTGTATGAGACACCTTTCTGGTACTGTATTTGAGTGGAAATGAAACCCTTTCTTAGCCTTTAAAACTAGAATAATCTGCATCCTCATGATGCTCTTTATTGAAGGTTCTTAACTGCTAATCAGGTGGGGAATCAGATCTGAAAGCACATAACAGTGAAGATAGTGTTGCATTTACTTAGGAATATATGAATACAATGATTTAAAATTTGATTAAATAATCATTTATTTAGCACATACTATGTGCCTATATCAATAAACCGACAATTGATTAAATTGTCCACAGTCTTTGTTAAAAATGGATTAAACATCCATTTTAGATCTTTAAAACTGTTTTAAATTTTATTTATTTATTTTATTTTTAGAGCAAAAGAGAGAGAGAGAGTGCCCAAGCAGGGAGAGGGAAAGAGAGAGAGACAGACAGACAGAATCTTGAGCAGACACTTTGCTGAGCACAGAGCCCAAAGAGGGGTGCAGTCCCATGGCCCTGGAATCATGAGATGTGCCGAAACCAAGAATCAGATACTCAACTGACTGAGCCACCCAGGCACCTAGATTTTTAAGGCTTTTAATAAAATATGATTACAAACTTGCTGTTAGGATGTCTAAAGAACTCAAGAAAACCCCTCAACACTTAAAAAGAAAATGAAAGAAAAAAGTAAAATGGGAAATTAATGGTGTATAGAATCAGAAACCAATATTTAATACAATATTGACTACAAACTCATTGAAAGATGCAGTGTGGTGTATGAGTCAAATAGGATGCCACCTGAATGCTATAAATCAGCAAGCGCTGAGTCAGCTGCACCTTTTGAACCAGAGGGGTTTCATCCACGTGGAGCACTCGCTTCCATGGGAGAACAGGAGGTACTGAACTTAGCATGCTTGACTCATTCTTTCCAAATAAGTGATTTCTCCTCCCAGGAGAGTCATAAAATAGGGAAAGTAAAGATCAGGAATGTTATGCAAATCGAGCTAGTTCAGTTTAAAAAGAACCATGGGGCTGGCAGAGTGTTTTTCCCATAGGTATTCTAAAATATGAAAAAGAACAACAATAACAACTTACACATATAACAGGAGTCAAAATCGACATCGGAGATTAAGGTCAGGGACAAGGACAGAGGGAAGACCATACAAACATACTTGGAAAAGATGACCATCAGCAAGCCAAGGAGAGAGGCTTCAGAAGAAAGCCTGAGGACACCTTGATCTGGGGCTTCTAGCCTCCTGAACTATGAGAAGAACACATTTCTGTGGCTCAAGCCACTCGGTCTGAGGTCTGAGCTACTTGGCTATGGCAGCCGGCGCAAAGTTAACACTCAACCTAAGCTCGGTGATAGGCGGGCAGTGAAGAATCTCGAGTAGAAGAAGGACCTTTTAAGATCTGCTCTTCAGGGGCGCCCTGGGTGGCTCAGTTGTTTAAGCGACTACCTTCAGCTCAGGTCATCATCCCCGAGTCCCAGGATCGAGTCTCACTTCCAGCTCCCTACTCAGTGGGGATTCTGCTTCTCGCTCTGAACCTTCCCCCTCTCAGGCTTTCTCTCTCTCTCTCCCTCTCAAATGAATAAATAAAATCTATAAGAAAATAAAAAACCAATTTGCTCTTTAGAACAATGACTATGCGATACATGAGATTGTTGGGAAGGGAGAGCTGGGGGGTCTGGGGGACTAGTTAGGAAGTTACAACAATGGTGTAGTGAAAGCTGATGAGATCATGAGCAGGGGGAGTGCTAGAGGGAAAAGCAGACAACCTGTTGAGCAGGGAGCCCAAAGCAGGCTTGATCCCAGGGTCCTGGGATCATCACCTGAGCAGAAGGCAGATGCTTAACCTGAGCCACCCAAGCAGCTCTAAGTGAATTGTTTATAAAGTGGGAAAACACAGGAGCGGTGGGTGGGCTCCCCATGTGGCCTCTGGGAAGAGCTAACCAAATCACAGTGATGATGTGTTAACACCAACAGCAAACGGCAAGGAGAAGATCCAGGAGATAGGCATCAATCCAGATTAAGATCAAAGCATTTGATGACCCAGCAAGGGAAGGCTCGGAGCTGGCAAGGGGTTACAGTCAGGATGTTTGCGGCACCCGATAAAATACCATGTCACGGAGAAGAAATGCACCTCACCCAGGAACACACAGAGGGTCTCTTTGTGGAGGGAAGGCCCGGCATGCCACAGACTGGGTGCAGTCGGGTGGAGCTGGCCGTGGCATCGGAAAGAGCAGCAAGGACCGGAAAGGGATGGACCGATCCTGGCATTATGCCTTGGCTCTGCCCTTAACAGGCTTTATAACCTTGGGCAAGTCAGATGACTTCTCTTTCCTTTCACTAGCAAATCAGGGTAAACATGAGGTGATTGTTATTACGACACTTTATTAGCTAATTAATACTTAGAGGGCTCAGAAAAAGCCCCCTGGAGGTGATTTATAAAGTAAGAGCTGAAGAATGCATAAAAAGGGAACCGGAAGAAAGGTCAAGGAGGTGTGGAGGTGAAAGGTGTTCCTGCAACAGGGAACAGCATCTGTAAGCCCCTGAGCCCAAACAGAAAATGCTGTTTTCAGAGAACTAAGAAGTGATTTGATACAACTAGAGCATAGAGTTCCATTGGGATGAAATGAGAAAACAGAAATTGCAAGCAGTTAAGTAATTTATTCAAGGTCACATAGCAATAGGGTCTGATCTGTGAATTCAACGTGCCTGTACCAGGACTTGCATTAAATTATTAGTTCTAGGGGCACCTGGTTGGCTCAGTTGGTTAAGTGTCTGACTGGACTTCAGCTCAGGTCATGATCTCAGGGTCCTGGGATCGAGCCCCACATGAAGCCCTGAGTCAGTCTCCATGCTCAGTGGGGAATCGGCTTGAGGACTCTCTCTCTGTCTCTCTCTTTCTGGCCCTCCCTCCGCTCGGGCTCTTTCTCTCCCTCAAATAAAGTCTTTAAACTATTAATCCTATACAGCCTCCCTACAGCACTATAAAAACAAACAAACAAACAAAAAAAAAAAAAAAAAAAAAAAACCTTTGCCAAGGGTGGTAAAGGCTTAATATTTCTCAATGTGTTTAGAAAGTCACACAGTGAATATTCACTTGAGCTTAAGTAGAAAAATCCAGGAGAGAATGTTAGAACAAGGGTCATTAGGTATTAGAATCAGACCTCCAACGCAAGTAAGCTAAACTTAGATAATTCAACTAACAGCCTACTAACCCTTGCTTTCACTCTAGTCCTCCAGAAAAGAAAGAAACCATCTCGAAACGGATTTTGTGACTAACACAAGATCTCAGTGATTAGTTTTTTATTGTAAACTTACTTACCACTCACTAAATAGAAAATGAGCTTGAAAAAGCCACAATAATTGCCTTTATTTTACAAACAAAACCAACCCCAGATCCAGATACCTCCAGTTTTATAATGGACTAGCAGTTGGGTGGTTGTGTTACATATGATCCGGAGACGGGACGAGCTGGTCCGTCTGTGCCTCTTCCCCGGAGCACCAGTCCACAGAAGATCACACACATTGGCTCTAAGATCTTCTCTTCGTCCTCCCTGTTCTCATGTTCTGCTACAACACGGTAAGCTGAAGAATTATTTTTGTTTGTCCTCCATGTGATTTGCCGGGATTCCCGAATCTGATGTTTGTTGTCTGATGACCGTGGAGGTGTGTGGCTCAGATCTTCCTCCGACAGCGCCGGCCAGAGGAGCTCCGTCAATGTCTCAGGGAGGAGGCTGGCTTCACAGTGCACCTCTCCCTGGCAGTGGTCACCTCTCAGTGTTGCTTTCCTACATTTCTTAGGTTTCTCTTTGGGCTTCCCGCACCTCTCGAATGCATACTCCCACCTCAAGCCCGAGACTGTCCTCATTTTCCCAGATCTCTCCAAGGATTTGTCACCTGTGCTTGAAGTAGGACTTCCAGCAACACTTCTTGTAGTTGAAGGATTTCTACCCAAGGGGGAAGGAAAAAAAAAGAAACGTTGCTCAAAATTCCTCATAGCTGAAATACCTGTGCTTTGATCTGCCTAAGATAACTTACGCCAATTTGATCACTTCCACATTTAGTAGGGATAGTTATTACATGAAAGGCATAGTCATGATTCATTCCCATCTATAGCAGAACTTTTATTTAAATATCCCTCTACTGCAGAAGAAAAACTTTCACCTCAGGACCTTTGACATGTGGGGTTCTTGTCTTCAATCTTTTTAATAATACATCCTCAGGAGCCAAGCAAATTAATTTTCCACCTTTCAATGCAACTCTGAAAGGAGACCATTTGGATTACTAAAAATGAGAGTACTGTCTTTTAGAAAATGGTTTATTTAAAATTCTAGAGTGATTTAATGGTATTTATGGGTTTAAACAAACTACAAATACACATCAAAATAAATGTGTCCCAGACATTATAGCAACCATATATTTAGGATACAACATTCCACAGGGACTACCACAATTTTCTACCATTGACTATGAGTGATGCTGGTTAAGATGTGAGATAGAATCCTTTCAGCAATAACCAATCAGAAAGCACTTATGACTGTGCATGTAATAGGTACATAATACATGTAGCTCTATGCACAGGTTCTGTCTTCACTAATCTGGAAGTGGATCTTCCAAGTTGCCACCATAGACTATCCTGCATATATTGGTTAACAGTCTTTTTCGGCCTCTTTTGTTTGCTTTTTTGTCCTACTTTCAGAATCTCACTAAAATCTCGCTTATGACTGAGTAGGGAGAGGCTGTGTTGTTGAAATCAAAAGGAACGTGGTCTGTGTTGCTATTTAGGTTCCCATTTAAATTAATTCTGAAGTCTCCATGGCTGGTCACAGACCACAGGACTTCACCTGCTTATCCAGGGTCTGGAAGTTCCTTAAGTCCAGGCATGACCATCTCACCATAGTTTCAACTCAGAGTGGAAATTCCAGAATTTAAAACTAATGTATTCAATATCCACTTCTGGTTTAAAAAAGAAACTCTTCAGAAATTATAAATAGCAGGTGACTTCCTTGACCTCAAAAATCTATAAAGCATCTCTGATAAGTACTATACTTAGTGTCGAAATGTTTAAGAGCTTTGTTGAGAGCAAAACAAGACTGTCTGCTATCTCTTGAAGCTTGCACTGAAGATTTTAACCAGTTGTAGTAAGCCTAGGGAAAAAAAAAAAATTACAATAAAGGGGGAAAAAACCCTGCCATTAGAAGCAGATGACATAATGGCCAAATGAAAGTGAAAACTAATTAAAATTATTTTAAATGTGCATCAACGATCTCTACCCTAAATGATTTATAAATTCAGTGCACTTGCACTAAAACTCCCATACTGAAAAGCTGGTTGTAAGGTATATTTGAAGGAACTAAGAAGAGCTAAGTACACTTCTGAGGAAGAACAGTATGCTGGGGAGCTTATCTTTCCACTTATCAAGAACATTTACGGTGCTGTTGTAGTTAAGGCCGTACAGCACTAGTGTAGATATAAACATATTAAAGAAACAATGAGAAAAAGAGTCTAGAAAAAAACCCATTAAATGTATGTTATCTTGATTTATTTCAGAGACTGCAAGATGATGGACTTCCCTATAAATGGTGCTCGCACAATTCGTTATCCATATGTGAGAAATAAAAAGTGAATTTCTCCCTCACATTGTAGAGAAAAATCAATTCTGAGTTCTAAGGATAAAAGACAAACTATCCAATTTTTAGAAGGAAATACAAAGTTTTTTTTTTTTTATTTTGAGAAGACTACACATAAAAAAAAGTTATAGTGTAAAAAATTTATTTAAAAAAACACCACAGATACAACTTTTTGCCACATACATAAATGACAGCAGTTAGTATATAAAACATGTTTTAAAAGCTTTTATGAAATAACAAATAGCAAAACAGAAAAAAATGGGCAAAAACAAACTTCACATGGCCATGCTCCGCCTGGCAAGCAGCGGAGCAACCGCGCACAAAATCAGGACTTTTAAAAGTCTGTTCCACTGAGGGACATCGCTCCAGAGGCTAAACTGGGCGAAGCCCACATGGGGTCAGCGTGGCCTCAGGTCCCGCAGGGTCACAGAAGGATCGGGGGTGTCTGAGTGTCGCAGAGCTTGCGGGTATTGGAACGGGAAAGCCGGCTACAGAGACAGAGCCGACAGTAAGCTCGCAGCTCGGGGTGACCTTGAACCGGTCGCAGGCTCGGTGAGCTCGGAGCGCGGCCGGAGGTCAGGCAGACGGGAGTGACTGGGCGCTGTTCTCTGAGGGCGCACTGAGGAGTGGGGCCCCGGGCTCTCGGCTCCTCCGGGCCGGAGACCAGGAGGCCGCCATTTGTATTCCCGTCCTCTGGAACTCTACGGAAAGCGCTCAGGGAACAAAAGCTCCTGAAAGCAAACCCGAGCGGATTACTCACCCCGGCCCCGGGTAAGGGCGGTGTAATTCCGCCTGGGGCAAAGACACTTGAGAATCACTACAACAGGCCCCTCCCCCAGAAGATCAACAAGAAATCCAGCCGAGACCAAGTTCACCTACCAAGGAGTGCGGTTTCAATACCAAGGAGAACAGTGGAACTCCAGAGGAGGAGAAAGCAAAGCCTGGAATTCATGGCTTTCTCCCCATGATTCTTTAGTCTTGTAGTTAATTTAATTTTTAACATTTTTTGTTCTTCAAATATTTTTTAACTTTTACCCTTTCCTCTTTTAATGTTTTTTAACTAGTTTATCTTAACAATACCTTTCATTAAAAAAAAAATAATCTTTTTGAACCCTCATTATTATAGTCATATTTTAACCTTCATTGTATCTAACTTTATTTTTTGTATACACATAGAGTTTTTTCTTCTAAAAAATTTGGGGTACAACTTCTTCTAATAGATCAAAATATACCCTAAATCTAGCTCTAGGCTTGGTCTAGTCTCCAGCCTGAGCAAAATCTCTCCACTTACTTTTTCTTTATTCTCCCAACCAACTTACTTTAACAACTCCTTTTTTAGAAATTTTTAAAAAATGTATCTTTATAAGCATATTCCATCCCTTCATTGTGTTTACCCTTATATATGTTTTTCATTCTTTAAAGTTTTGGGAGGTAGTTTCTTCTAAGGGACCAAAATGCTCCCAAAATTAAGTGGGTGACCCTGTTCTAGTCACCAGTCTAATATATATATATTTTTCTTTTTTGTATTTTTTCATTATTTGTTTTCTTTTTTTTAAATTTTTTTTTCTGAACTTCTTTTTATCCTTTTTCTTCCCCCCATGATTTGGGGTCTCTTCTGATTTGGTTAAAGCACATTTTCCTGGGGTCTTTGCCACCCTTTTAGTATTTTATTTGCTCATTCATATATTCTTATCTGGACAAAATGACAAGGTGGAAAAATTCACCACAAAAAAAAAAAAAAAAAAAAAAAAAGAACAAGAGGCAGTACCAAAGGGCTAGGGACCTAATCAATACAGACATTGGTAATATGTCAGATCTAGAGTTCAGAATGACGATTCTCAAGGTTCTATCCAAGCTCGAAAAAGGCATGGAAGATATTAGAGAAACCCTCTCTGGAGGTTTATCTCTCTCCTCTCTGGAGAGATAAAAACCCTTTCTGGAGAAATAAAAGAACTAAAATCTAACCAAGTTGAAATAAAAAAAGCTATTAATGAGGTGCAATAAAAAACGGAGGCTCTGACTACTAGGCTAAATGAGGCAGAAGACAAAATTAGTGATATAGAAGACCAAATGACAGAGAATAAAGAAGCTGAGAAAAAGAGAGACAAATACTGGACCATGAGGGGAGAATTTGAGAGATAAGTAACACCATAAGACGAAACAACATTAGAATAATTGGGATTCCAGAAGAAGAAGAAAGAGAGAGGGAAGCAGAAGGTATATTGGAGAGAATTATTGTAGAGCATGTTCCTAATATGGCAAAGGGAACAAGCATCAAAATCCAGGAGGTGTAGAGAACCCCCCTCAAAATCAATAAGAATAGGTACACACCTCGTCACCTAATAGTAAAATTTACAAGTCTTAGTGACAAAGAGAAAATCCTGAAAGCAACCTGGGAAAAGAAGTCTGTATCATACAATGGTAAGAATATTAGATTAGCAACAGAATTATCCACAGAGACCTGGCAGGACAGAAAGAGCTGGCATGATATATTCAGAGCACTAAACAAGAAAAACATGCAGCCAAGAATACTCTATCCAGCTAGGCTATCATTGAAAATAGAAGGTCAGATAAAAAGCTTCCAGGACAAACAAAAACTGAAAGAATTTGCAAACACCAAACCAGCCCTATAGGAAATATTGAGAAGTATCCCCTAAGCAAAGAGAGAGCTTAAAAGTAGTAGATCAGAAAGGAAGAGAGACAATATATAGTAACAGTCACCTTACAGACAATACAATGGCACTAAACTCATATCTCTCAATAGTTACCCTGAATGTTAATGGACTAAATTCCCCAATCAAAAGACACAGGGTATCAGAATGAATTAAAAAACAAAACCCATCAATATGCTGCCTACAAGAAACTCATTTTAGACCGAAAGACACCTCCAGATTTAAAGTGAGGGCGTGGAAAACAATTTACCATGCTAATGGACATCAGAAGAAGGCTGGGGTGGCAATCCGTATAACAGATCAATTAGACCTTAAGCTAAAGACTATAAAAAGAGATGAGGAAGGACACTATATCATACTCAAAGGGTCTATACAACAAGAAGATCTAACAATTTTAAATATCTATGCCCCTAACATGGGAGCAGCCAACTATATAAACCAATAAATAACAAAATCGAAGAAACACATTGACAATAATACAATAATAGTAGGGGACTTTAACACTCCCCTCACTGAAATGGACAGATCATCCAAGCAAAAGATCAACAAGGAAATTAAGGCCTTAAATGACACACTGGACCAGATGGACATCACAGATATATTCAGAACATTTCATTCCAAAGCAACAGAATACACATTCTTCTCTACTGCACATGGAACATTCTCCAGAATAGATCATATCCTGGGTCATAAATCAAGTCTCAACTGGTATCAAAAGATTAGGACCATTCCCTGCATATTTTCAGACCACAATACTTTGAAGCTAGAACTCAATCACAAGAGGAAATTTGGAAAGAACCCAAATACATGGAGACTAAATAGCATCCTCCTAAAGAATGAATGGGTCAACCAGGAAATTAAAGAAGAATTGAAAAAAAAAAAATCATCACAACAAATGATAATGAAAATACAACGGTTCAAAATCTGTGGGACACAACAAAGGCAGTCCTGAGAGGAAAATATATAGCAGTACAAGCCTTTCTCAAGAAACAGGAAAGGTCTCAAATACATAACCTAACCCTACACCTAAAGGAGCTACAGAAAGAACAACAAAGAAAGTCTAAAACCAGCAGGAGAAGAGGAATCATAAAGATCAGAGCAGAAATCAATGAAATAGAAACCAAAAAAAAAAAAAAAAAAAAAAAAAAAAAAAAACCAATAAAACAAATCTATGAAACTAGGAGCTTGTTCTTTGAAAGAATTAATAAGATTGATAAACCCCTGGCCAGACTTACCAAAAAGAAAAGAGAAAGAACCCAAATAAATAAAATCATGAATGAAAGAGGAGAAACCACAACTAACACCAAAGAAATACAAACAATTATAAGAACATATTATGAACAACTCTATGCCAACAAATTTGACAATCTTAAAGAAATGGATGCATTCCTAGAGACATACAAACTACCACAACTGAACCAGAAAGAAATAGAAAACCTGAACAGACCTATAACCAGTCAGAAAATTGAAACAGTCATTAAAAATCTCCAAACAATCAAAAGCCCAGGCCAGACGCTTCCCAGGGGAATTCTACCAAACATTTAAAGAAGAACTAATTCCTATTCTCCTGAAACTGTTCCAAAAAATAGAAATGGAAGGAAAATTCCCAAACTCATTTTATGAGGCCAGCATCACCTTGATCCCAAAACCAGACAAGAATCCCATCAAAAATGAGAATTACAGACCAATATCCTTGATGAACACAGATGCAAAAATTCTCACCAAAATACTAGTCAATAGGATCCCATAGTACATTAAAAGGATTATTCACCACGACCAAGTGAAATTTATTCCAGGACTGCAAGGTTGGTTCAACGTCCGCAAATCAATTGATGTGATACAACACATTAATAAAAGAAAGAACAAGAACCATATGATACTCTCAATAGATGCTGAAAAAGCATTTGACAAAGTACAGAATCCCGTCCTGATCAAAACTCTTCAAAGTGTAGGGATAGAGGGCACATACCTCAATATTATCAAAACCATCTATGAAAAACCCACTGCAAATATCATTCTCAATGGAAAAAAACTGAAAGCTTTCCCCTAAGGTCAGGAACATGGCAGGGATGTCCATTATCACCACTGCTATTCAACATAGTACTAAAAGTCCTAGCCTCAGCAATCAGACAACAAAAAGAAATTAAAGGCATCAAAATTGGCAAAGAAGAAGTCAAACTATCACTCTTTACAGATGATATGATACTATATCTGGAAAACCCAAAAGGTTCCACTCCAAAACTGCTAGAACTTGTACAGGAATTCAGTAAAGTGTCATGATATAAAATCAATGCACAGAAATCAGTTGCATTTCTCTACACCAACAGCAAGAAAGAAGAAAGAGAAATTAAGGAGTCAATCCCATTTCCAGTTGCACTCAAAACCATAAGATATCTAGGAATAAACCTAACCAAAGAGGCCAAGAATCTATACTCAGAAAACTATAAAGTACTCATGAAAGAAATTGAGGAAGACACAAAGAAATGGAAAAATGTTCCATGCTCCTGGATTGGAAGAACAAATATTGTGAAAATGTCTATGCTACCTAAAGCAATCTACACATTTAATGCAATCCCTACCAAAATCCCATCCATTTTTTTCAAAGAAATGGAGCAAATAATCCTAAAATTTATATGGAACCAGAAAAGACCTCAAATAGCCAAAGGAATATTGAAAAAGAAAGCCAAAGTTGGTGGCGTCACAATTCCGGACTTCAAGCTCTATTACAAAGCTGTCATCATCAAGACAGCATGGTACTGGTACAAAAACAGACACATAGATCAATGGAACAGAATAGAGAGCCCAGAAATAGATCCTCAACTCTACGGTCAATCTTTGACGAAGCAGTAAAGAATGTCCAATGGAAAAAAGACAGCCTCTTCAATAAATGGTGTTGGGAAAATTGGATAGCCACATGCAGAAAAATGAAAATGGACCACTTCCTTACACTACACACGAAAATAGACTCAAAATGGATGAAGGACCTCAATGTGAGAAAGGAATCCATCAAAATCCTTGAGGAGAATAGAGGCAGCAACCTCTTTGACCTCAGCCACAACAACTTCTTCCTGGGAACATCGCCAAAGGCAAGGGAAGCAAGGGCAAAAATGAACTACTGGGATTTCATCAAGGTCAAAAGTAACAGTTAACAAAACCAAAAGACAACGGACTGAATGGGAGAAGATATTTGCAAACGACATATCAGATAAAGGACTAATATCCAAAATTTATAAAGCGCTTAGCAAACTCAACACCCAAAGAACAAATAATCCAATCAAGAAATGGGCAGAGGACATGAACAGACATTTCTGCAAAGAAGACATCCAGATGGCCAACAGACACATGAAAAAGTGCTCCACATCACTTGGCATCAGGGAAATACAAATCAAAAACACAATGAGATGCCACCTCGCACCAGTCAGAATGGCTAAAATTAATAAGTCAGGAAATGACAGATGCTGGTGAGGACGTGGAGAAAGGGGCACCCTCCTACACTGTTGGTGGGAATGCAAGTTGGTGCAACCACTCTGTAAAACAGCTTGGAGTTTCCTCAAAAAGTTGAAAATAGAGCTACCCTACGACCCAGCAATCACACTACTGGGTATTTACCGTAAAGATACAAACGAAGTCGTCCGAAGGGGCACGTGCACAGAATGTTTATAGCAGCAACGTCCACAATAGCCAAACTATGGAAAGAACCTAGATGTCCATCAACAGATGAGTGGATAAAGAAGATGTGTGTGTTATATAACACACACACACACACACACACACACACACACACACAATGGAATACTATGCAGCCATAAAAATAAATGAAATCTTGCCATTTGCGATGACGTGGATGGAACTAGAGGGTATTATGCTGAGCGAAATAAGTCAATTGGAGAAAGGCAATTATCATATGATCTCCCTGATATGAGGAAGTGGAGATGCGATGTGGGGGTTTGGGGGTAGAAAAAGAATAAATGAAACAAGATGGGATTGGGAGGGAGACAAACCATAAGTGACTCTTAATCTTACAAAACAAACTGAGGGTTGCCGGGGGGAGGGGTTCGGGAGAGGGTGGCTGGGTTATGGACATTGGGGAGGGTATGTGCTATGGTGAGTGCTGTGAAGTGTGTAAACCTGGCGATTCACAGACCTGTACCCCTGGGGATAAAAATACATTATATGTTTATTTAAAAATTAATTTAAAAAGATTTTAAAAAAAATAAAGGAGAGAGAGAAATGGGGCACCTGGGTGGCTCAGTTGTTAGGTGTTTGCCTTCGACTCAGGTCATGTGAGATTAAACCCCCCATGGGGCTCCAAGGAGCCTGTCCCCTTCTCCTCCTTGCTTGTGCTATCTCTGTCAAATAAATAAATGAAGTCTTCAAAAAATAATAAAATAAAGAGAGGGAACAGAAAAACAAAATAAAACTACAGTAAGATACCATTAGTCAACAATTTTGTAATTCTGCTAAAACAAGTGTCGGCCAGTAGGGGGAGGAAGAGGAACATTCATAAATCGTAGGCAGACTAAGTCAAGTACAACCATTTGTAAAATTGCATTGTTGGATGAAGTTGAAGGTGTATATACAACCTTCTAGGCCCTGAATTTCCCATCTCTGCTGATGAGGCTGTGTCTTCACTTACTGGGGCGGGGAGGGTACCTTTCATGTGGAAGAATTTATTCCCTACTTTGAGGAGGACAGAGGAGAAGCTGAATGTCCTTAAATATGCTGGCTCCTAAATAAGTTTTATTTCAAATAATCAGTGTGCCAAAGTGGCACACTTTGGGGCAACCTGCCTTAGCTCCTACAGTGTAATGTCATCAAGATAACCTATAGAAACATAAAATTAACTGTCTCATTCTGAAAATTTATTAATATGATAATGAAATGTGAGATCTCAGGTGAATATAATAATTTCATCAGCAACCCGACATTAAAATAACTTTCTTTTTTTTTTTTTTAAAGATTTTTTTAATTTTTATTTATTTGACAGAACACAAGTAGGCAGAGAGGCAGGCAGAGAGAGAGGAGGAAGCAGGCTCCCTGCTGAGCAGAGAGCCCGATGCGGGACTCGATCCCAGGACCCTGAGATCATGACCTGAGCCGAAGGCAGCGGCTTAACCCACTGAGCCACCCAGGCGCCCTTAAAATAACTTTCTGAGATTGTCTTGCAGTCATATTACTACTGTCATCCTTAATAAAAGAAGTACAAACCATTGTAGTCAGTATCTCAAGGTAATTAATAGATTTTGCTCTGCCTCTGCATAGACTTCTTTGATACTCGACAATCTGCATGTATGTCTGGTTTAATTTTAGATATTTCACAGTTATTTTGCTTAAAGCCAAGAAAAAAAAAATCTCTTTAGATCTAGTTTCTTTTTTATGAAACAGTCCAGAGGCTAAAAGGAAAAAAAAAAAAAAGTTTGTAAGGTCTCAGTAGGCATCTTTGATTTCAGACCTCGGTGGATTTAGCACAATACTGTTCTTTATGGACTGCAATCTGGAGATGAATTTTTATGGCTTTCTCTTTCCCTGTTGAAGACTGAAAGGAAAAGATATTTTCCTTTCAGGGGTATTTCCAAGTCAATAAGGAAGTAAAATTTATTTTTCTTGTTTGTTTATTTGGGGGGGATGGGGAGTACAGAATGTCATAAATTTATTAACAGAGATATAAACTTTTTGCTTTATTATTTTTTGAGAGTGGAACTGTGCAACTTAGAGTGATCTATAAAAAACAAACAAACAAAAAAACCTCACATGACATCACTTGGATTAAAACCTCAAATCAGTAAACCAAGACTTACTACCTTATCTAAATGCAGTTTTCAACTGCATTCCCAGAATACTGTAATCTTTAACCACTCAAAATGGAATCTCCAGGTCAATATGGAATCTCCAGGTCAATACTCAGAAATTTACTGATAGATGTCTTCTAGGACCGCTTTATCTAAACAACGCATTCCTTGCAAATAACTTCCTTCCTTCCTTCCTCCCTCCCTCCCTTCTAACTTTCCTTCTCTTTTTTTTTAATGCTCTCTTTCTACCTTCAAGAACTTTTTTTGTTGGGGGCACCTGGGTGGCTCAGTAAGTTGAGCTTTGGACTCTTATGTTGGCTCAGATCATGATCTCAGGATTGTAAGATGGAAGGTTCTCTTTCTTTTTTCCTTTTTCAAAAATAAATAAATAAATACAATCTTTTTTTTAAAGAACCTTTCTTGTTGTCTTGCTCAGCGGAGCTCCCCTCTACTTGCTACATGGAATGCTGCCTGATTCATTAATCGTTTAATGAAGCCAAGTAGATCTTCAAATTTATTCAGTTGAATTTTGTTTTTTAGCATATCCAATGTCATTTTCAGCTAATGATGATTTAGAGACTATTGTCATGAGAAAGTCTGTGCTTCTTTTTAAAAACCATGTTTGCATAAAGTAGGAAATGAATATGCTTTCATGTATCTTTGTCTTTTATGTCTACTTGCCCAATCGTATTTAAGGTCTTAATGGAATCTGCCACTGACTGATAAATTAATAATTCTTGTCCTGTCAAGAGCAGTATGTTAAGCTTCAAAAGTTCTCAAAACTGAATTACTGGCAGTGGCTTATGAGCTCAAGTTCTATTCATTGTTTTGTTAAATGGCCTTGGTTATGTCATATTTAACATTATTTTCTGCACCAATAAGTCAAATCCCTTAAATAATATAGTTACTGATACAGTACCACTATGTGCATAACCTCAATAATCAGGATATTTCATTTGTCCTCACAAGGGGAGGTGTCCTTGAATTGTGTCTATAAAGACTGATAAAAGCCCAGCTTTTAGTGTATCTATCTTGAAACCTTACAACAATGCTGCAAGGATCATTTTTATTTTACTGATGAGGACAACATTGAAACTCAGATGAGGTAAGTAATTTGGCAAGGTCACAAGACGAGGAAGAGACTGTTTTTTCCTTTCAAGTGTGTTTGGTCACAGTGGCCGTAATTTTTCTTTAGCCCACACTGCAGTGGCTCATGGAGAGAGGTCTGAGGGGATTCTGGAGAAGCAAAGGGAAATGGTGGCTCTACCCTATGCTCACAGATGAGGCTAGCGTCACGGTCAACCCACAGGCCTCTTTGATGGTCCTCTAGATTGGACTAATATTCAAAAACCTTGGTTCTCCTCCTTGCTTTGTACTTAGATAGCTCTGAGGGCACTGAGTTAGGTGGTCTGTGTGCTTGTTGCTTGTGTGTTTTGTGGTCCAAAGAGCAGACTTCTCTGAATTCTAATTGGCTTCATCAGATCTGAGTCCATTTGATCTGTTCAGGACTGCCCAGGTCAGCCTCATTTTCTTTTCAGAGGACTGCTCAAAGTAAAAGGTACAGTCCTAGTCACCTGTCACTATCACTCTGAGGGCAGAGGATGAAACGTTCCCCCAGGAACGCCATGCACACAGGTGAAGATAAGGTCCCAGATGTGGGCTGGTGAATTTAATAAAATGCTACCCCGAAGACTTCTGCCTCAGCCTCTATTTTATGGAGATGTTTAGATAAAACAGGACTCTCATCTTAAAATTTTTCTGTTCCAGCAGAGATACCACCAATCTACATTGGTATTGCTGGACGTCTATCTCTCATAGAGCTCACAGTTTGTCAGTTTCTGGAATTCTCTAGAGATATCTCAGAAGAACTCCCAAACAAGGAATCATCTTCACAGAATGGGATCACCCATCATTCCTCTTCTTCGGTCCTGGCTTTTTTCCCAGGAAACCTCAGGTGCTGCTTCCATTAATATTTTAATAATCTGGTTTCTCAGAGTCAATGGTCACACTACATCTCACTGTTCTAAGACTGATCTGAAGAAAGAACATCGTTCCTGCCCTCATCGACCGGTGGCCGTCCTCTCAAATACTCCGTCTTCCACTTGCTATCCTGATGTTCCCAGCGGAGGCTGTCTGGTATGCCAAATCTCAACTTCATGTGGACAATTTCATGTGATACCCTCTCTCACCTTTTTAGTTTGCTAAAGGAAAGCTTTCATATCTATGAGTGTCAACCAAGAAAAGGAGGCAGAACTGAAAAGCAAAGGCCTTTATTTGGAGTTTCCGAACGGCAATTCCAGGAGGGAAGGCAGAGTCCAGTGTAACCAGAAAAGTGCCGCACCCAAGCTGAGGGAGCAAAGATTTTATGAGAGGAAGAAGGGTTGGGGGAGGGGCAGTCACATGACTTGAGTAAGGGAGGAGGAGGGGAAAAAGTCATGACTGGTAGATTGAGCCAAATGTGTTCACACATTGATCAGATACATTGGTGTTGTCTGATGAGACCACTCTTGGTATGCACTCATGAACTACTTTGCTCTCAGATAGCCAGACCACTAGTTTTTCTTCTGGCCACCAACCGTCCTGTTGGTTTTACCAACAACTGCTTGCAAAACAATCACCCTGACTGGCTCAGTTTTAAAGTTACTTTTGTCCAGTTCAAAAGTTCATTGGAAAGGAAAATGGAGCTTTGAAACAGAGCTGCTCGTGTCCAGAAATTGTACACATTCTCACAAGAGCAAGCCAGAGGACCCACGGTGGATGCGGACCCAGACCCTCCTCTTGCTCTTCTAGTCATTCATGTCTTCCCTCCCGTTGTGTGATAAATATATTTGGGTTCACTTGGAAGCTTTCCAGTAATAGAAATCTGAAGAAAAGACTTAAATCTCCTTTGGTTTAACTTAGGAACATTAATAGTAGCTGCATTTATTGACCATTAGCCAGTGTTGGTACCATTTTGGTTCCTCCCACAACCTCAAACTGCCCTTCTGCAACAGGTACATTTTGTTAGTCTAATGAAAAGTGCTTCGAACACTGGAATTCAGGTCTCTTGTGGAAGGTTGCATAATGGGTTGCCAAAGATGTCCACATTCTCATCCCCAGAACCTACACAATTCGTATATAACTTCTACCTTCATTGTAAAATAAACATTGTTGGTGTGATTACATTCAGGATCTTGCAATGGGAAGATTATTCTGGATTATCCTGGGTGGGCCTGATATAATCACAAGGATTCTCAGAAAAGGGATGCAGAAGTCAGAATCAGACAGAAGGGGAGGTAGCAGTGCAGAAGGAGAAGAAAGAGATTGAGAAGGCCATGCTGATCGCTGGGAAGTTTCAGAAAGATGGCCATGATCTGCGGAAGGCTGATGGCCTCTGGAAGCTGGAAAGATCAAGGCAATGGACTCCCTCCTGAGGTTTTCAGAAGGTACCAGCACTGAACCCACCTTGACCTTAGTGCAGTAGAACTAACTTCTGACTTCTGACCTCCAGAACTAGAAGAGTGTAAGTTTGTATTGTCCTAAGCTACTAAAGTTGTGATAATTTGTTGCAATAGCAACAGAACACTGGTGCTTGGGTCAGATGGCTCCCCTTCTTTTCCAGAAATTCAGGGGTCACCATCATCTCTTCGGCACTGCTTAGCAATTTACTCAAAATATAATGCTTCATTCTGTAACAACTACATGCAGGAGGTTCTACTCTTGTACCCCTTTTATGAGAGGAGCAATGAGGTTTCGATGAAGGGAGAAATTTGACCTCTAGTCACACAGAAGGCATTAGGAATGGAAAGCCACGGTCAGACCAGTCTGATTCTTCACAACCTCTTCTCTCAAACAATGCATGAACCAGCTGAAGCTTCTTCATCTTTCTTTTCAGTCACCTTGTTAACTTTTCAAGTTAACAAGGCTTATGTAGAGCTTGTCGTATTCATATCTTAAAATTTTATCCTGAATGTATATGGAGATGTTCTGCCTCAGACAGATTTCTTATTACCTCCCAGTGAGGCAATAAAGCAGAAGTATCACTTCCTGCTTGCCTCAGGCCTTACGCCTGGGGTAATGTGACAAAAAACGGGATGAGTTGTCTCACTCCAAAAAGGGGAGCTGGGGGATACAATCTTCTCTGCTTATAAAGGGGAAGGAGGACTTTGTTCCACGGTCCTCCTTGAAGGGTCTCCATAACTTGCTAAAACTAAAACCCAACTCTAACCCCGTGTTATATAAGTAAATCTTTTCAAGAGTCAGATTACTCCTCCTCTCCACTGATAAGACCTACAGGTGCCTCCAAAGTCTGTGGCTTTGTCTCTTTTGACCTGTAAATGTTTGCAGGGCTAGCCTTCCAGTCTCCCACCACCCTGAAGCTTAACCTGATGCATGGATGTAACCATTAGGTCCTCTTTTAGGAGGTTAGAAAAAATTTATCATCTCTCAGGATCAGAGCAATTCATGAGACAAATGACAGATTAACACTTATGGTATGTGAAGAGGTAAGAACTTTTACAAGATCACTGAGAAACCCAAGGAAGTTTTCTTCCCCACAGCCTAAAACACATTGACCTTGACTTGGGGTTAAGGAAGGAGTTGGCGCTGGCATTTCTGGATCTTCCAGAATGGTTTGCATGTGTTTACCTCGATATTTAAAAATCGCTGTCCTGTCCATCTCCCTCATTCTGAGCAAGTACCAAAGGAGTTAGGAAGAGACTAAGATAATTAATTTTCAGGGTAGAGCATAGAGGCTCCAAGTCACTGTTTCTTTTCTGCAGTTACCCAGCAACTTAAGACAAGTGTGGGCTTGTGCCACACTTCCTCCTGCTGAAGGCTATGAATGTGCCCGGGAAATAGGTCCTGAGTCAGAGACAGGCACACACCCTACCTGGCCCTCCCCATAGGTGCACAAATTCTTCTCCCTTTCAGATTGAGAATATGTTCTCTTCCAGGCAGCTCAAATGCTATCCAAGTCATGAGATGACAGCCTTTGTTTCTGCTGTGAAAGCTGGAGGCACTCCCACTGTCCCAGGGGGCATTTAAATCCAAACTTTCAGGTTTAGAAATATTTGAACCATCACTATACTCGTGAAGCACTGGCACAACATTACACTTGGTGATTGTTATCGGTCCACGTCTTGAGATAAGGAAATAAGACCTTCTCACTTAGACCCTAGGCAGTTGAGACACTCAGCCAACTCACTTTTCCTGCTTTTTCCCCCCATTACACAAATTGTTCGAGTTCTAAGGAAGAATGTAATGTACAGTTTAGCCCCCAGCTTCACTAAGAGGGAAAAGAATGTATAATTGAAAAACCATTTCACAAGATAATTTAAATGAGAGCTCTTTTTTAAAAAACATGTATTAACATTTGCAAAATTTTAAAGAGCTCTGACTGAATAACCGCTGTTTATACGGAAACGAAATGAGTATTTTCTGTAAAACGGAGATTCTCAAGGTGGAGGACTGCAAGGACTTGGAAAAAGCATCAAATACACCTTTGTGAACAGAACTAAGGAGTGCCCGCGCTCACAGCAGTCTCTAGGTGGGTGTGAGCTACAGTTACAAACTTCCAGTGCTTGGATATTCAGAAGGAACAACAAATCAAGAAGGAAAAAAGAAAAAAAAAAAAACATAAACTAAACAAGAAACTTTTGTAAATAACTTTATTTTCATGCTAGTTGTAAAAACACATCAATAAATATTTAGATTTCTCTATTTCAAGACATAGAGAAACACCACATAATTAACACTAAACAAGGCATTATGCCTTACAAGGGAAGACATAAAATGTCCAAGGGATATTTAAAACATTGGAGTTTTTAAAACTTCAAC
This sequence comes from Mustela nigripes, assembly GCF_022355385.1. NCBI lineage: Eukaryota > Metazoa > Chordata > Mammalia > Carnivora > Mustelidae > Mustela > Mustela nigripes. The sequence continues at coordinate 261,966,841 of NC_081557.1, read as the reverse complement.
ATCAGAAATGTTGACCACACACTGTGAAACTCTCTCAATAAATAACAACCGGCATTCTACTCAACAGTACAAAAGCAGATGTGCGCCCACATCCCACGACCTTAACAGGGATGTATTTGCTTGGATTCCACACCACTTATCTCCAGGCTTTACCACGGTGAATGATATGGCATGGTTTCCCCCCACGGTTCCCCCCGGAAATAATAACTTAAATGAATGAAGAATATTTAAGATTTGTCATCTACAAATTAAATAATAGAGCTGAACCAACTTTGATGGAACATGAAAATAACCTTTTAAAAGGTCATTTTAAAAATTTTAAAATAAGAGTACAGCAAATTACCCAATTCGTGTCTTTAAATATTAGCTAGGACATTAATATGCTAGCTTTGAGAAAATAAATAAATAAATAAATAAATACATATGTTTAAAAAAAAAAAAATAGAAGATTACTCTGCGGCAATAGTCAAATACATTAAAACACAGCCCAGGGAGTCTCAGGAGGTTTTCGTCTTCTGGCCCCATTTCACTAAGTCCGCAACAGTGAGCCAGAGGCTTCTGCCTTCTCTCTGTCTCAGTTGGTGCTGGCCCTGTGAGGAGAAAATTGTTGCCATTAATAGGATTCGATAAATTGACTGCAAAACCCCCTGCCATGTAACCACCACCTACATCACCGCCCCAAGAGACAGAAAATTCCAGGCTCCTGGATCCTAATTAGGAATAAGCGGCCTGTGATCCCAATGGTATTATTAGCTTCAAAAAGCTGGAATGTGATGTCACCGTGGACTAAAAAATTCCATTCGGGATGTCACTTAAACCTCATAGCAAACACTTATAGTAGCTGTTTTTATTTTTCCACATTATTGAGACTTAAAGAGATTCAGTACTCTCCCTGGGGTTACAGGAAAAATCCAAAGTGGAGCCTACGTTACCCTTAGGGCAGGGAATCATTGCAGAATCCCTGATTTTCAGTCCTTCAGCTAAACCCTTGATAAAAACTGCCGGGGGCACTTGCAGGAGTGGTGACAACTCACTTGTTCAGCATCTTGTTGATGAGTCTCTTGACCAGGGGGGCTTCGGGGTTGAGACAAACCTCCTGCCCATTCTTGAGAGTGGCTCTGCGGAGAGAAGGCAGAGTCCGCGTCGGCGGGGCTGCGGCCGGGCGGCCGGGCGGGGGCGGCGGGGCAGGGGGGCGGCCGGGGCTCAGCGGCGCGGGGGTCCACTTACATGACTTCCGTCTGCTCGCAGTGGGGTCCCGGGGGCGTCAGCACGACGTTCTGGATATTCTTGAGGTGAATCCCCTGCACGGTCTGCAGGCACTGGCAGCGCAGCTCGGCGGCCACGGGCGCCCCTGCGGGGAGAGCGCACTGGGTGAGCGCGCCGTCCCGGGTGGGCGCCCCCCGCCCCCGCCCCCCGCCCCCGCCCCGCCCCGCCCGGGGGCCGCGGCCCCGAGTGTCACCTGCGGCGCGGCGGCCGGCGGGGAGCAGCAGCAGCAGCAGCAGCGCGGCGCCGAGGAGCCGGAGGGCGCGGGGGGCGCGGGGGGCGGCGGCGGCGGCGCGGGCCATGGGGCTCAGCTCGGAGAGTCGGCGCGGCGGTGCGGGCGCTGCGGAGCGGGAGCGGGCGCGGGCCGAGCGGGCTCTGTGGCTCCCGGAGCCGCGAGAACCGCTTTTATGCCCGGTCGGCGCGGGGAGGTGAGCGAGCCCGGGGCCGGGGAAATTCCCGGCAGCGCAGGTCGCTCCGGGGTCGGAATGGCCGTGGCGGCCCCGCCCCGCGGTGGAGGGGGACCCGCCCGGCCCCCCGCCGGCCCGGCCTCCCGCGTGTCCCCGCGAGTCGGGGGCCTTCTCCTCCCTCCGGAATCCCCAGAGGGGGCGGGAGTGGCCGTCGCGCTGCTGCTGTCCCTGCGGGGGTCGTGGGCGCCCAGCGGTCCCGGGGCGTGGGGCAGGTTTGGTCGGACCCTTCAGTTCGATCCTTCAGGGGAGAGAACAAACTCTGTTGCAGTTGGAACAGTTGAGGCGGGAATGGCAGCCTCTCTTAGCTACACATCCGCTCACTCTAAACTGGGTTTTGCAGATGGTATCGTCCCCGGGATAAAAGCTCTGAAAGTGTCATCTCAGATGACATGTAAGAAGGTTGGTGTTCTTCGGTGTGTTATCAGTGCAGATCCATCGCACTTAGTCCTGTGCTTGGCGCAGCGGGGCGCGGCTGCAGGGGACGGGGACAGACTGGCCTGGAGCTGAGCCCGGGTTTGTTTGAGGACGCACTTGGTAACCTGCCCTGTTTCTTCTCGGAATTCTGGGACTTCCCGCACTCCAGCAACTCCCGGAGCCCCGCGCGGGTCGTCTAGGAGCCCGTGTTTCGGGGCAGGCGTGCGGGAGCACCGAGGACTGGGTTAGGAGGTGCCGCTGTTCTAGTCCTGGCAGAAGGATTACGGACACCGGAGAGCCGGGACCTCGCGAATCCCACTTGACTCCTCTGAGTCGCCAACAGACAGGTGTCTGAGTATGTAAATACTAGGTTGCTAGGCTGTTCCACCGCGGGGTCATCTGAATGTATCTGGCTCCTGAATTTGATCGCCCAGGGAAACAACTCCCAGCTACTTTAGTTTTCTAAGAATGCCAATAAAACTTTTCAGTCTTTGTAGCTGAGGTCTTCTCACGGGGGCAATGCACTTTTCAGCATCAGTTTTGATGTCTCTTTTTAGATTAAAGTGGATAGCTTCAGTAGACTCTCCAAGGTAGCCCAGACCTCACAGATGTGGAAGATATGCCCGTAGTGCCAGTGGCAAGGGCTGGGGGCCGAGGGAGCTGGTCTGCCTCCAGAACAGGGAGAAGCTGGAACCTCAGCTACACCATTTCTTACCCTGTGACCCTCTGATTGTGAGCAATTTATCTACTCTCTCTGGGCTCCTGGTTTTCCTCTGTAAAGGAGAACAAGTAATTAATGCCTGCCTTACAGGGTTGTTACGACTATTAAATGTGTTAACATTTGCAAAACATCAGCACCTATTGCGTTCTATAAATACTTGTTAAAATAGAAGTTGTGTTTTAAAACCTTCCTGTAATGGACTAAATATGCCATCCACAAATTCCAGTGTTGAAGCCCTATACTTTGTGATGATGTATTAGGAGTAGGGACTCTAGGCCGTAATGAAGTCTATATGGGTTCTGGGGGTGGGAGTCTTAGGATGGAATTAAATGCTTTTATAAGAGGAGACACTCAGAGAGCTTGATAGATCCCTCTGTCTGTCTTGTGAGGGTACAGCGAAACGATCTGCAAGACTAGAAGAGAGAGCTCCACAGATATTGAATCTGCCGATCTTGATTTTAGACTTCCTGCCTCCAGAACAATGAGAAATCAATGTTTATTATTTAAGCCAGCCGGTGTATGGTATTGATGAACTGATGAAGGCACTTACCTGCGGTGAATCCTTAGGTAAACAGGGGGAAAACGTCTTTCAATTTGTCTTCTAAAATTTTCAGCATCAGGAATTATGAAAGGAAGGTACATCTATATTCTTTCAAGCTCTTAGAACAGATTTTTAAAATCCATTGTTTGAAATTTTAGTTTCGTATGTAAAATGGGAAAAAGAATAAAAAGTCTCCCCAATCCATTTATGGGAAAACGTTTTAGTTATGACTGTCTCTATGCCTTGGGCATTAGCAGCTGGATTCCCAAACTATAGAAAGTATTCTCTGTAATGATTCCCTTGCCCAACCCAAAGTATTGACGTTAGAAAATACACAGGAAGAGTAAAATTTCAATTTGCATATGGTAGCAGCCAAAAGGATGAGACATTCAAGAATTAACTCATTATCTGTGGAATTATCTACAGTGTGACTTATAAGACTTGTTTAAATCAGAATTATTGGCATTCAGGAAGTAAGTAGAAAGGTATTTTTTTCCTTTCATAATATACCACTTTCCATTATTTAATTCATTTAATTCACCCCCTACTAAGTTTCAGAAAATTTTCAGAGCACCAGTGTTATAAAGCCCGCCACGATAAACAAATCGCTTTTTTTAAGATATGCTGAATGCTACTTTTATATGCGCAATGAGGTTTTCTCTAAAATATACATTCAGTTTACTAAATTCTATTTTACCCTATAATTGTTACTGTAGCTTTCAGATCTGACAAATACATTGCAATATGCTTGTAAAAGCTTGTGTCGCCCTTTTGCCCTCAGCAATGGTCTTGTTAATCGACCCCAAAGAGTGAGTCTTGTGGCTCTGCTTTATCCTGACTTGCTTGAAAGCTGTGCTGGCAGATTTGCCACCCTCTCCCTCCCATTTCCCAACAGCTTTAGCCTGTTGTGTAATGGTTCTGCTGAAGGGAGCTTGTCACTAATGAGATCAGCTATCACTCTGTCTAAGGGTCCTCAGTTGCACATCTGTGCTAACCCCCTCTTCGCATCTCTACTACAGCTGCTATTTCTACCTGTCTGGTACCCACTCTTCCTTCAAACAGAACCCTAGTTTTCCTTCAGGAATCCTCATCCTTGCTCTTATCAGTCCACATGATTAAGGTGAGATGACTTGGCTTTTGAGCTCCCGACGGGAGTTTGTGACCCTCTGGCAGTGTGGGTCCCTCCTTCCTGCTTGTTTGCTCGCCCAGGCCAGTATGGGCTCAGAGTGGAGCCAGGGATTTAAGATTGGTCGAGTCAGAGAAGATGCCAGTTGTGTTGGAAGAAAGGAAATTGAGAGGCTCTTGCTTCTTGCTGGGATTGCTAAATTGGTAAGATTGAAATTTGGAGTCTTGCCACTGTTTGGGGGAGTCTGCCGGAGCATGGAGCTGCCACAGAGGAAGGCATGGGCCCTCACTGACCTCGGATTATTTGGGACATTATTGAAGCACCTGAATCTAGCTTTGCCCAACCTAACCCACGGACTTTCATTATGATACAGTGGTTGATTTTCTTTCCTTAGGAAGCGAATCTGAGTCACATTGCCATCACTTAAGATAAAAGAGTCCTGAAAAATACTTCCATCTCATATATATATATAAAGATCTTATTTATTTGACAGAGAGAGAGAGAGAGAGAGAGAGAGAGAGAAAGAGCACACGGGGAATGGGGGGCAGCAGGCTCCCTGCCAATCAGGGAACTTGATGTGGGGTTTGATCCCAGGACCATGGGATCATGACCTGAGCAGAAAGCAGAGCCACCAGATGCCCCTCCATCTTTCATATTGCTGCTAAAATTATCAACCACAGAGTGATTTCTTCACTATTTAGATTCCTCCCTCCCTTCCTTTCTCCATCTATTCATTCATAAGTTAGGATTTATGAATTTGGAAGCGAGTTAGTTCCCAGGAATACCAAAAAGCGTAAGATGAGTTGTACTACCACCACAGTTTTAGGCTCATAGGAGAAGCAGACATATAAATAGAATATTATGAAGTAACCTGGTAAATGACATGATAGACTATGTCCAGGATATGAGAGGGGCATAGAAGTGGAATCCCTCACCTTGATTCTCATTGGTATGGCCTGAATTCTCGGAGTTCTTTGCAGAAACCTCTCTAGGCCAAGTGTGCCCCTGAACTAAGTCGGAAAGGATGGATTTTCCCAGGTGAATGTGGAGATTGAAGGGTGGGGAAAGCATTCTAGAATGCGATGACCAAATACACAAAGTCAGAGAGGCTAGAATGAGCCTTGTGTGGACTGGGAGCTCCCGATGGCTTATATATTTGGAGTTTCGCCCGGGAGGCAGAACCCAGTCACTGAAGGCTGTGTGTGGATCCCTTTCAGTTGTTACCGCCATTGGAATGCTCTTACACCCATCTGAAGCAGTTTGCATGACTGTACGTGCACAGATTCATCATGTAGTGTGGGATGCAAGTGAATAGAAGTCAAAGCGTGTGGCAGGAAATGAGGAGATAGTGGGTTGATTCAGTAGACCTTTACTAAGCCTTCCTGGTATATAAGGTGCTAGGGCAGGTTTTACATGAGATGCAAAATTGGGTTAATGCCAGACTCCTGACTTGACATTCTTTAATATCTATCCAATATACTCCCTTAATTAACTTCTGCTGTTGCTGCCCGTGTGGTGAAGATGCTGGTGATTTGAGCAATTTGCAATTATTTAAAATCATTTTGGGTCACACCAAGAAACACTCAACATTTTTAAAGAATTTCAAAATTAAAAAAAAAAAATCTAAGTTCTCACTTGTTTTCTTACAATGGGTGAATTGTTTCTTAAATGTTCATGGAGATAGTCCTGATGAAATAAATACTGCTATGATCATATCATGCAGCATGAAGAAAGGGTGGTATGACCAATTTACAAAAGGGAAGTAAACACAAGAAAGGGGAAACTTCCCCACGGAAATAGTTTATGTTATAAGATGTTTTTGGAGAATGAAAACATCATGATGATTTTGGCATTATGGAAGCAAAATTTAGGAAGTCGGTAGATGACTGTATAAACCACTAATATAAAGTGTCACACACAGTGTCACACTATGTATTGTAGCCGGGAGAATTATGAATAAAAAATAAAAAACTTGATTTTTAAATGCTGTCCATAGTACCTTTTTCAGTGTTTTTCACTGCACCTTCATGTATTTTTTTTCACCAGAAATGCTTTTATATATATTTTTGTTTTTCTTCTTCTTCTTCTTTTTTTTTTTAATATTTATTCATTTGACAGAGAGAGACCACAAGCAGGCAGAGCAACAGATAGAGAGAGGGGGAAGCAGGCTCCCTGTTCAGCAGAGAGCCTGATGTGGGGCTCGATCCCAGGACCCTGAGATCATGACCTGAGCCGAAGGCAGAGGCTTTAACCCACTGAGCCACCCAGGCGCCCTTGTTTCTATTCTTCCTGACTGTGTGCATTCTTTTTTTATTTTTTACAGAGACATGCAGAGATTTGCATACCTACATGTGATTGCTAACAAGCAGTTGAAATCTTAGTAAACCAGCATAAGCCAAACAAAACAAACAAAACAAAAAATCCTGTGCGCCACGGTGGTGGTATTTAGGACTTATTTGGTATAAATAGCAGGCCAATAAGTCAGGCCAGGGCAGGAAATAGCAAATTATTAGATGGGGCTGGAACTGAGAAGCAGAAATTCAGGAATAAAGCTTATTCTGTCTGTTTTTCTTGGACCATGCAATCTCTCATTTTGGCATTTCTCTCTGTGTCTGCTTCATGTTTTGTGTATTCTGTGTCCCACTGGCTTAGCCAGCCTAAATATTTGTACTTCTTTTAAGGTCTTGGAAAGAGTCCTCATAAGATTATTATGAAAAACAAATCGGTTTGCATGTGTAAAATGTGCCAGAAAGTAAATTCTATATAAAATAAGGCAAATAATTTATGAAATGAAAATAAAATAAAGAAAAAAATAATAAAATAATGAAATAATTAAAATTAAGAATAGCTTTTACAAATTGAAGTGAGTAAGTTGTGCAAAAATTTGTACTTCCATAGTTAAGGCTAAATAATCAGTATTATTTTTATAAAGATTTTATTTATTTATTTGAGAGAGAAACAGAGCCAGAGAGAGAGCGAGAGAGAGCACAAGCAGGGGGAGAGGCAGAGGAAGAAGGTGAAACAGGATCCCTGCTGAGCATTGATGTGGGGCTCAATCCTAGGACCCCGGGATAATGACCTGAGCTGAAGGCAGGTGCTTAACCCACTGAGCCACCCAGGTGCTCCAGTAATAAGTATTGTTGACTGTTTATATTTAGGAAGTGGGTTCAGGATGGGATTAACGTTCTTTAATACCAAAGAGCAGAAGGAGAAAAAGGTAAAGATCCAGAGAGACTGAGGATGAAGGAGCTAAGTTTAGGGCTTGTCATAGTAAGGTGGGAAGACAGGTCATTGCTTGAGGGGTCAGGGCTGATGGCAGGGCTGTGTATTTGACAGAAGCGAGGCGGATCTGGGACCACAGTTTGTGAAAGTCCAAAGGTAGTTCATGCTAAAGAACAAAAGCATTGAAAATATCAGAGAATCTCACCTAGAACTGGAAAGCATTAAATGACACTGATCCCAACTCACAGGACTTGATTTTCTTCCGCCATATTTTGTAGCTCAGGGACAAAGCAGAGAAAGACAACGGGAGTGAGCTAGAATGGGGGATTCACCTAGTCTGAACTGCGCAGAGAGTAATGTGCAGAAATGATGAACCACGGAGTCCAGGGTGCGCTGGAAGGTGAATGAGGGAGGATAAGGCATGAGAAACAGAAGCAAACGATGGTGGTGGGGTTTTCGAGGGACTTTTTGGTCCCCATGGATGCCGGGTATGTTCAGTTTAAGTTTGAGAGTAGGAGTGTTGAAAGGATAAAGGGTTCTGGTCTCAGAAGAGCCTTTCATCATTGATAATCTCGTGGCATTGCTCTGAATATGATGACGTCAAAGGCATGGTTCTGCTTGCAGATGACGAGCTAGCATCGTTCGAATGTTCTGAAGTAGATAGAGGAGGTCACAGAAACAGGAGATCCCATTAGGACGGCTGGGTGGAAAATCTAGAGGAAACGCGGAAGGAGAATGGCTTGGTTATGTATCACATACGATACACTCTACATTAAACGTGTACTTACACAGCTAAATATCATTTAGTGAGCACATTTTGTGTTATTCTTGGTTACTTGAGTTGCTTATCCCAGCAATTAAAAAAACCTCCTCATCCAAAACTTTTACAGTGATCACATTGTTTTCCTCCCTGTGGTTCAGATTTGAAAAATATAGTTTTCAGCATTTATTGCGGTTGGCATTTTCTAGAATGGAGATGTACTCTAGGGGATAAAGTTTGCTCCTCTAGAGGAACAAATCAGAAGGACAAACGAGTAAGTACAACAGTTTTTGGAGTTAGAGCTGATGGAAGTTGGGATATGCTGCTTTGGAATCACTGAGTAGAGGACAAATTACCCAACACTGTTCATAATTAAGACCTGACTGACCTAACTCTGTTTAGGTTTGAGGACTCCTTTTGCTTTCAAGCTTTATGGCCACCCACATAAAACTGGGCGCCGTTACAATCCCTTTTTGTGTCTGACTCAGTGAAGATACAAATAATTAACATGAATACATACTATGTTTATTTCTTCTTCTTATTTTTTACCAAAGGGAAAGTTAAGGCCAGATCTCAATCACCAGATACTCTGTATACGTCTTAGTTTTTTAAACACAGTGGTTGATAAACTTTGCAGAGTTTTTTGTTTGATTTTTGGGGAAATGCGGTTTATATTCACTGTGCTCTATTTTTCTTTACTAACTGTAGCACCCCGGCTTTGGGTTGTGGTTCTGTTGAAAAAAAATTCTTGCTTGTCTGTGCTGTACCCTTAGTGGGTTGCTTAGTGGCTCAGGGATGTGGTCACTGCTGTTTGGAAATGTGTGCTCTGGGGTTAAGCATGACGGCAAGGGAAGGAGAGTAATTCTCCTTAGGCCCCAATTCTGGGTCGGATGCTGTGTGTGAGGACTTTATAATGTCTTTTTAATCATCTCGAGAATGCTATGGGGTTGATGTTATTATTCTCATTTTAGAGACAAAGAGACTGAGATAGAAAATCTTAAAAGTGGAGTTAAAACTAAAACTCAAGACCCTCTGACTTAGAAGTCCATGGGCTCAGATTGGAAATAAGGAGACCATGTAAATGTTAAGTCTATGGAGTGCATTTTATTTTACAAACCCTCTTTGAAAACATTGCATTTTTATTTATTTTTTAAAAGTTTACCTATAAGCTTTTTTTGGTAAGTTTATTTATTGACTTTTTAGTAATCTCTACAACCAATGACAGGCTGGAACTCATGACCCTGAGATCAAGAGTGGCATGTTCTACCAAGTAAGCCAGCCGGGAGCTCTGGAAAACAGTGCATATTTATTTATTTATTTATTTATTTATTTATTTATTTATTTATTTTAAAGATTTATTTATTTATTTGAGAGAGAGAGAGAGAAACAGGGAGCATAAGCAGGGTGAGGGGCAAAGGGAGAGGGAGAAGCAGGTAAGGTGGTTCGATCCCAGGACTCTGGGATCATGACCTGGGCTGAAAGTAGCCGCTTAACTGACTGAGCCACCCAGGTGCCTCAACAGTGCATTTTGAAATGCTCTATCAAGTTTGTACTAGAAGCCAATCAGAAATTTTGGGGTAATGACAGCCGCTCGCCTCTGGAGTTTCAACAGCCCAGAGATTCTCTGCTTACTGTGCCATCTCCACTCCAAATGTTTCACCCCATGGAGTTCCCAGAGACTTCCAACGCGAGGTTAGGATCTGCAGATCATATAATCTGGAGGTAGACGATAAGCAGGGTGTGCAAAGGGCCTAGCCAGTTTAAGGTTTCTACCTCTGGTGACACTTCTAACATCTTGGAATGCTCAACAAGGAGGCTGACTCTACTATGGACCATCAAAGCTTGACTCTGTCATTAAGAGACTACAGTAGTGCTTTTAAGTTTTAAGTCATGATACATTAGTAGGTTGCAAAATCAATCTTGTGGGTTATAACTAGTATTGGGAAATATAGTGGAATTAAATACAATAGGACAGAATAAAAAATATACCATCATGCATCATATATGATCAGCTTGTCTTATTTTGTATAACTTTTGTTGCTTATATACATGGGTCACTGTAAAACTAAATCCTCAATGCACAAGATATAGGAAACGGACCTCTATGAACAAAAATATCCCTTCAGTAATTGTTTCATTAATCCAGGTTGTGACTATACAAGTTCTTTGTTTGTAGATACTGTCTGCTAAGAATTTTCAGTGAGGGAAAAAAAAAAATTGAAGTAATGCCATTTTAATTTCATCACTCCCTGAAAGTTTGCACAACAAGGACCTACAGTAAATTGCAATACAACCTGTGCTTTTCTCGACAGAAATGCCGTCTTTAGATGTTCTTGCCGATAAGATGACAGCCTTACAATGCTCTCAGCAGAGTTAATCTAAAACAAAGAGGAAAGCAAGCAGAACTTGTTTCAGTCTTTTGGCCTGTTAGGTCATACTTACGGATTATGATATCCAACTAAAGATGTTGGTGGCAAGCCTCAGAAGAGAAATAAGGAAAAAAAGTAAAACTGTAATTCCTTACCTCCCATGCTAACTTTTCAAAAAATTTGTTGGACGACTGGCATTTCTATTTTGACACTCAGCTGATTTTCATGGAAGCATCTCTGCTTGTGTGTAACTCAACCCACCAGACTATGACAGCACAAAGTATAGTGATAATAATAACGTAACAATTATAATTATTAATAATCACTAACACTTAGTAAAAACACACCATTTTGTATATTTTTTATATGACATGGGACTGAGATTGTGTGTGAGTGTGTGTGTGTGTGTGTGTGTGTAAAATTTCCTTATAATCGTAACCGAAGAAATAGAAATTCAAAATATACCCATTTCAAAGGTTAGGAAAATAAGGCATGTGTTCCAGGCTTATAAATTTGGACCTTACACTGGGATAAAGAGAAATCTTGAATGTTTGTGCAAGATGAGTGACATAATTTTATCTGTATTTAGCAAGATGATTCTAATGTCACTGAAGTGAAATGCTAAGAGGGAAACACAAAATGAGGACAAAACTCTTCAAGAAACGATTATCTACTGTCTCTGGCATGTGTCTGCCCCATCCCCTACACACATATTCCACCTACACAGAATGATAAACTCTTCTCTAAAAATGCTATGATTTTTTAGACTTAAGTGTGTTTGTCTCCCTTTTTGAAGTTATGTTCTTCCCTATCACTAGTAAATTACAGCTCTTTGTTCAAGATCAAGCTCATGTGTTGGTTCCTCTATGAAGCAATTACTTTGTTCTATTTGCCTGTACAAATAGCATGATATGGCAAAAAATCTAGTGGGTTGGGAATCAGCCAGATTTCCTCTGCTTTTTACATGTGTGACCTTGAACAAGTTTCTTAAGGGTTTTTGTGGTGCTTCCTCAGTTGTAAAATGGAAATAATACTCTACGTTGAAGAATTATTGGGGGCATTAGCTATGATCCTTGGCATCTAAGAAGTACTTACATGATGGTACTATTTTATTTGTGTATTTATTTATTGGATTTTATTTATAAATTTTAAAGAAAGATAGAGAACGTGAGCAGGGGAGGGACAAGGAGAGAGAGGGAAAGAACCTTAAGCAGACTCTGCAATGAGCATGGAGCATGACCCAGGGCTTAATCTCATGACCCTGAGATCATGAGATGAGCTGAAATCAATAGCCAGAAGCCTAAGAGCCTGAGCCACCAGGTACCCCAGTGCTGATACCATTTATAATTATGCTTTTCCAAAGTCACCCAGAATGAATCATTCTCGTTTCCATCTCTTATGGCATATTATTCCTAACCTACATAAACAACTGACACATTAGATTGAGTTATATTAGCTCATGAGCAGGGGCAGAGGCTCATTTTCTTTTTCTTTCTTTTAAAGATTTTATTTATTTATTTGACAGAGAGTAGGCAGAGGCAGACAGAGGGAGAGGAGGAAGCAGGCTCCCTGCCGAGCAGAGAGCCCTACGTGGGGCTCGATCCCAGGATCCCGAGACCATGACCCGAGCCAAAGGCAGAGGCTTTAACCCACTGAGACACCCAGGCGCCCCCAGAGGCTCATTTCCAATCCCCGTGTATAGCACAATGTCTGGCACTGAGAGAGATGACCTCCATAGACTATTGTTGAAATGAATGATGTGGGCCTATCCTGGGGATAGTAATAGAGAGAATGGATAAATATCTGAAAGTTATATGGGCAGACCTATAGGAGTTGATGAGTATAACACTCATTGCCTAAGCAGCAGGAGCAGTCCAACACTCAGAATGAAAACTGATGAAACACAGTAAGTTTCACTGAATATTACGTTTATTTAGCTTTTAGAAAGAGCATGGGACAGATTCAACACTGCATGTGAATAGAACTATGATCAGTGAATTGTGGATTTTTTTCATAACTTTACTGAAATGTTATCTACATAGATGACATTGATGAATTATTTACTTGAGAGAGAGAGAGTGAGAGCACAAGCAGGGGGGCAGCAGTGGCAAGAGGAGAGGCAGGCTCCCCGCTGAGCAGGGGCCTCAATCCCAGGACAGTCGTACCATGACCTGAGCTGAAGGCAGACGCCCAAACCACTTCAGACACCCATGTGCCCCATATTTCATCATTTTTAAAAGTCTTCTTAGAGTTTACAATTTTAGGTTAATAACTATCTTTCAGAATTATAAAGATGGTATTTTATTGTCTTCTAGGATGATAGTTTCTGAGGAGAGGTCGGCTGTCATATTACCTTTGTTCTTCTGTTCATAATGTTCTTTTCCCCTCCCCCGCTCTGGTTGCTTTAAAATTGACTGTATCACTTTTTTTTTTTTTTTCTGGTACAGTTTGATTATATTGTGTCTTGGTTTGATTTTCTTCGTGTTTTTTCTTCTTGGGGGTTATTACATTTCCTGATATAAATTTTATCAGATTTGGAAAAATTTTGGTTATCATTTCTTCAAATAATTTTTCTGGCTTTCATTCCTCCTCACCATTTTCTGAGACTCCAGTTCTAAGTATTTTAGACTGCTTGATATTGTCCTACAGTTCACTGATGGTGTCTGTTTTTAAAAGTCTTTCCTTTCTGTAATTCATTTTGTAGTTCTTTTGCTATGTTTTCAAGTTCCAATTTTTTTTCTTCTGCAGTGTCTAATCTACTGGTAACTCATCCAGTGTTTGTTTGTTTGTTTTTTTAATTTCACCTATGGTATTTTTAATGTCTAAGTGTTTGCTTTGGGTGTTTTTTATTTTTTCCATTTCTCTCCTCATCATGCCCACCCTTCCTTTTATTTTCTTGAAAAATGGATTTTATTAATAATAACTTTTAACATCTTTGTCTACTAATCTATTATCTGTGCCATTCTCATGTCTTTCTCTTCTGCTAGTTAGGGTGATAGTTTCCTGCTTCTTTGATTATTTAGTAATTTTTGATTGGATGTTAAATATTGTGAATTTTATGTTGGGACTGGATTTTTATTTTTTATTTTATTTTATTATTTTATTTTTTAAAAGATTTTATTTATTTATTTGACAGACAGAGATCACAAGTAGGCAGAGCAGCAGGCAGAGAGAGGGAGAAGCAGGCTCCCTGCTGAGCAGAGAGCCCGATGCAGGGCTGGATCCCAGGACCCTGAGATCATGAGCTGAGCCGAAGGCAGAGGCTTTAACCCATTGAGCCACCCAGGTGGCCCAGGACTGGATCTTTTTAAATGATACATTTTTATATTATTTTAAATATTTTTGCAATTTGCCCTGGGATGCAATTAGGCTACTTAGGATCAGTTTGATATTTTCAAGGCTTGATTTTAGACTTCCTTAGCATGGATCCAGAATACACTTTAAGCAAGGATTAAAAATTTGACCCCAGTGAGATGTCTAGGTGGCTCAGTCAGCTGGGCATCTATCTGCCTTTGGCTGGGGCTGTGATCCTGTGGTCCTGGGATTGAGTCTCATATCAGGCTCCTTGCTCGGCCTGGAGACTGCTTCTCCCTCTGCCTCTGCCTGCCATACCCCCTCTGTGCTCTCTCTCACTCTCTGACAAATAAAATCTTTAAAAAACCCAAAAAAACAAAAACAAAAAACTAAAAATTTGACCCCTGCACTGAAGCAATACTCTTGAAAGAATTCTACTTTTGAGCCTAAATTGTGCTTTGAATTATTCAGGACAAATTTCAATCCCATAAAATAATAAATATGTTGATATTCTCTGTTTGTTATGGAACTTTATTAAAGTCAATATAATTCTACATAAAATGTCATTGGAAACAAGTTGAAAATCTTTAGGTTGCAGAAGAATTTCTTTAGTAATATGTTCATTTAGGGTGAATTTCTTTCTGTCACATCTTTAAGTTATTTTTTCCTCTATCTTGCATTCATATCCATCATAAAAATAAATGAAAAGTGGGCAAATCTTTATGAGGTAAGAGGCAATTTATTCTTTCATATGCTTATGATAAACAATTAAAACAAGTCAGTGGTTATATTTTAAATTCTGAATTGTTCTTATACAAAAACCTTACTTTCTACCGTCCTTCAAGTGGCTTTCTTGAGTCTTCAAACACTGGACAATAAGTCTGAATTTTGCCCTATAAACTCAGGTGTTCAGGAGCATTTAAATTGTTTTTCTTTAAAACTGATTAAATGGGCCTTTATGCCTTCATTCCACCATGGAGAAAATTATTTATCGGTTATTATTGTGTCTCCTTGTTCTTACTTCTCTGTAGTGCAAAGGATTTATTCAAGGCAAAACACCCAGGAGTGTTCCTCTGGACTTCGGCTCGAGCTTATCTTCTATAAAAGGACAAACATTGGCATGGTCATTTGAGATGCAGCACCGAGTAGCTTTTCTTCTGTTCTGTAGCACAGAAACTGTTGCTAAAGTTGGTAGGACCAGGTCTTCCTGGTCTTCCAAGTACATATTACAGCCATTCTTCCAAAGTCCTCTTACCTTCCTGCAAAGAAAGAGCTAGAGAAGAACAACATTGTTGATCTTGGCAGTGTGTGAACGATACTGGGACAATCCTTTCCCTTTCCACTCTTCTGTCTCTGTGGTATCTAGCAGGGAACTAGGTGGAGGTGGAGGATTGATCATGAATTCAAAAAGAAGGTAAGAAAAAGAGAATAAAAGACTCAGGAAGGATGACTATGAAACAGAAAATTTTGGCCTGGGTAGCCAAAATGGTGGAAGGGCACTAGTCGCGGCTTTTGGTTCTAGTGCACTTCTTTTTCTACATTTTCTTTGTGCTTCTTCTGGATGTTTTCAAACTGATAAGACCATGCAGGACATGGACTATACTGTTTCCTTTTTTCCAGAGTAAGGGTACAGTTCTAAGGTTACACACACATTAATGGACTCATTTATTAAAGAGTGACCACGTTTCCAGGATTGGGTGACACTGAGATCCAGAAATCAAAATAATCTATCCCTTCATTTTCAAGAGCTATAGGGATGCCAACAGGTAATAAAAATCCTGACAGATATTATGTATATAAAGAAATAGGGATAGAAAGAGGAGTAAAATACTATCCCTATTCTTACAGGGCTTAAATTCTAAAAGCTAGGATTGATAAAGAAACAAAAGTGTATCAGGCAAATTCTATATGCCCTTAGACTTAGGGAAGAATGACTCTCTCTCCTTAGCCAAAGTCTGAGAAGACCTTATTACAAGCATATAGAAAAATAAATGTACTGGAGAACATATGAGTACCTCTGCCACATGAGGAGCCAGAGAACTGTGTGGCATCAAATGACCTTTAACATCTTAAACACCCTAAATATCAACCCCTCTTGACTAACAAAGTTTAGATCCAAGGCTGAGTGTCCCAAGCTCCGGAGAGGCTAATGAAAAATAAACGTGGCAGTTAGGCTTTCTTCTAGTCTCTTCTGACCTGGAATACCTAGGAGGAGCTGGAGGTGTATTAAAAAAAAAAACAAAAAACAAAAAACAAAAAAACAAAAAAAAAAACAAGGGGTGGCTCAGTAGGTTAAGCGTTTGCCTTCAGCTCAGGTCATGATCCTGGAGCCCCATGTCTAGCTCCTGGCTCAGTGGGGAGGCTGCTTTTCCCTCTCCCTCTGTCCCTTCCTGCTGTGTTCTCTCTCTCTCTCTCTCACTCTCTTTCAAATAAATAAAATCTTTACAACAAAACAAAACCTTTAAAACAACAACAACAACAAACTCAGAATATTCACAGCCTAAGAAGCTTGAGTGAAGTCAAGAGGGCCAAGAACCCTTATGACCAATAATTTCCCTTTCCTTTCACTCAGAGATCAGTTAATAGCAGTTAATAAAACCTAAGGAATCCATCCATTGTATGTTTTCTCATTTATTCTCAGTGTCTAGATAGTTTATCAAAGGCAGCTCATTACAATGTATGAACATGATGTGAAATTCATGGTTCATTTCTGAATCTAAGTAATGTTTTAGGAATCTTATTAACAATTCAAGTCACTACTTTAGCAGAGTGAAACTTCCAAATTTAAATTAATAATAAAGTTATCTAAAGATTAATGATTCAGATAACATCAAGTTTTGCTTGACTGCCTATAGAACACAAATTTTAATTATGAAAACTTAAGAATTAATTTTGCTGAGAAGTTTGTATTCAGGAAGAATGAATTTTAACCATAAATATAGCATTAATAATAAAGGATATATGTCTTTATTTTATACACATTCAAATATGGCCTTCATAATAAAACACCCAGATACATGGAGTAATTAAATTTAGTAATCTTTGATGTTTTTCTTACTTTTTTCATTTATTTTTCTTTTTAAAATTTTTTTTCTTTTTTCTCCGAAGATTTTATTTATTTATTTGAGAAAGATAAAATATACACAAGCAGGGGGTGTGGCATGGGGAGAGGGAGAAGCGGATCCCCACTGAGCAGGGAAGCAGACATGGGGCTCAATCTTAGGACTCCAGTATTAAGATCTGAGCTGAGGGCAGATGTGTAACCTACTGAGCTACCCAGTCACCCCTCTTTTACCTACTTTAATCATATAAAATCTATAGCTTTAAAAATTTTTAAAATATTATTTATCAAGGTATATTTGTCAAGATAGGAGGATAGAACTATTCTCTGAACATTTTATTAGCTTGTTTAGAAAGTTTTAAACATTTAGACAGAAAAATGTGAATCTCTGAAATCTCCCCCAAGACCTCACAACTGTTAAATATAGGCCTGAGTTCATGGATATCGGGAGTGTGCATTTGGGGAAGGAATTTTAGAAAGACATGCTAAAACATTGGAGATGAATTTTGGATAAAAGTTAAGTATTTTTATAATTACCCAAATTTGTGCTTATTTTGATGACCCCTCAGAGGATTTAGTGCTTTTTGGAAACAAAAATTATTTATTTTCTATGTTTTTATATATACAGAGTTCATTTTATAGCGCTTGGAATGCAACAGTGCTAAATAAGTTGAAATAAGTTCTTCTTGGGAAGGAAGAGAAATGGAGTATAGATGATAAAATTTGATGGTTGAGACCTCAGATTGGCAAAGCCACACCAAGGGATGAAATGCATGTTTTTCTTTCAAGTAGAACTTCTTGACCAATGAATAAATGGTATTTTAACTATGATCAATCTTGATAACATAACACAATGTGGCATTATTAGGAAAAGCAAAGAATTATCATCTTGTTTTCAGTAGGGCCTCAAACTATTCTTGACAACTTGTGCAATGAGAGATAGGCCTATTTTTTCAGTGGTTGAAGAACCTGATTCTGCTCATTTGTTCTAAGACAGTTAATTTGGTCTTGTTTTCAGCAAATCTCTTTTCATTATTAAAGTAAAAAACACTAGTTACTTCCACTGATTGAAGTACTCCAAGGTGTAGGAATTTCAACAGCAGGAAGTTCATTTCTCAACTTCTTATGACTCAAGAGACTTCAAATTCTTCATGCGTTAACAGCAGGACAGCCATTGTCATTTCCTGGTGGAAGACTTTCACAGTTAGGACAGAAGTCTGAACTGGTCATCATGTCTTGGGATATATTGTCAGTTGGCTGATCCTCATGGGAAACTTGTAGGAACAATATTGGGTAGTGAGGAATTTGGATTTTAGAGGAAGAATGTGGAGTCAGATAGTCTTGCCAAGTGCATCTTTGGTACTTGATCTTTGGCCACAGCTTCTCTCCTACTGGAACTGCCACAGGAAATGCTACTTCCTGGTTTGAACGACATGTTGGACTCATGACTCAACAAAACAAGAATCAGCAAAATGAAATCTTGTTGCACAACAGACATTACTTAGAGCATGCAGCATTAGGGACAAAAAATCAGTAGGATTCAGCCTGCAATGTCAGATCTGCCTGGCTTGAGTCCACTAAGAGCAGAAATAAAGCAAGAAATGAAATAGTCTGACTTTGGTGCTATAAAGGACAATGGGATGCCAGCTGACTCAAGGTTAGGCCATTTTCCCCCTTCTATTGAAATGGCAGGCCTATGGCAAATTTATTCAAATACGTCATGGCAAATAATTTCTCAAAGACAACTTCTTCATGCCAAATATTACCTGTTTGTTTTGTTTTTGTTTTGTTTTTTTGTCCTAGACTGTGAATAATATTAGCTTATTTTGGAGCCTAGCTCTTCCAATTTTCCTCTAAGACAGGGCCAAGTAGTGTTTATTTCTCAGAGAGGCCAAGGCTTTACATGCAGGCCTGGGAATGAGGGGGCGGGGGTCGGGGAGGTGAGGCAAAAGGGCAGGGAGAGAACACAGGGCTCTTTCCCTGATACTCTATTTCTTTCTCCCTCTCTTCCTCCCACTTTGGAGTGGTTTGAGTTCACTAACTGGATAACCGGTGCCCAGAATTTGAGGGGTAAAACCACTTTGCTTTATTCAAAAGCTTACTCAAAAAACTCCTCTTGATGCACAGGATATGCACACTGATGTCCTAGAGTAAAACATAGTCATAAATTTTATTAAAAGCCTGTAATTGGAGAGGTACCATCCCAAAGGTCCCATAGGAGCTCATCCTTAGTCAGCTAGTGTTTCCCACTGTCGCTTACAGTCATTGCTGGGCTCAAATCATTATGAGAGTGGAATGTTGAATTGTTGAAAATTCTGTTAGCCAGTTGTTAATTTTGGGGAACATAAATTTGGTTGTAGTGGAAATTAGCAAATGCTACAAATCTGGGCTTCAGTTTTTGAAAGCTGCTTTCAGAACACACTACTACATATAATCCTTCTCTGCTCTGTGTAAATGTTCTCCCCTCTTCCCTCCTCCTTTCTATAGCCTCTGCTACCTAGCTGCCCTCTGTTCAGATCTGTTGGACATTTTTCCTCCTTTAGTTGGTTTTCTTTTTCATTCTTGATTTTTCTTGGGCTTCACTATTTAAAGAACTTGCAGACACAGAAGATTTTTAAGAGTTTGCTCTCACTGGATTGTTAGAGAAAATGACTCCCCCCCACCTGAGGAGATGTTTTGAGCATATTTAAACATATATGAGAACTATTTCTTTTACTTCTTTTTTTTAAGATTTTATTTATTTGTGAGAGAGAGAGAGAAAGAGAGAGAGAGAGAGAGTGCGTGCAAGAGAGCACAGGCAGAGTGGTGGGCAGAGGCAGAGGGAGAAGCAGGTTCCCCACTAAGCAAGGAACCCGATGTGGGACTTGACCCCAGGATGCTGGGATCATGACCTGAGCTAAAGGCAGCTGCTTAACCAACTGAGCCACCCAGGTGTCCCTATTTCTTTTACTTTAAAAAAAAAAAAAATTTAAAAAATTTATTGGATTATGAACATAATGTTTTTTTGGGGGGTTGTTTTTGCCTTTGTTGAGATATGATTGACAAAACTAAGATTTTTAAAGTGTTCATTATGATGATTTAATATATGTAAGTGTTGTTAAAATTTTTTTCTTCTATCTAGTTAGTTACCATATCCATTACATCATATATTTATCTTTTTCTTTCAATTTTTTGAGAGCATGTACATTTTAGTCTCTTGCAAATTTTAGTTATATAGCACAACCTTATCAACTTCGATCATTATCTCATGTGTTAGATTCTCTGGACCTTTTCATCTTCAAATATTTATCTGGTATAAAACTATTGTTGGGGTGTCTGGGTGGCTTAATTGGTTAAGTGTCTGCCTTCGGCTCAGGTCATGATCTCAGGGACCTGGGATTGAGCCCTGCACTGGGCTGTCTGCTCAGCAGGGAGTCTGTTTCTCTCTCTCTCTCTACTCTTCTCCTCCCCAGCTTGTGCTCTCTCTTTCTCTCCAGTGCGTTCTATCTCTGTCTCTCTAATTCAAATAACTAAATAAAAAAATCTTAAAAAAAAAAACCCTATTGTTTAGTTATTCTGATTAAGTAGATCTAAGTCTTGCAAAAATGATGCATATTACATATGAAAAGTATGATCAAATTTCTGGAACACCTTAATAATGGTATCTATCATTTAGCTGATTACATATTTTGTGTTAGACAGTGGGCTAAGTGGTTTTCAAAACTTTGCCTTAATTAGCCCTCACCCCTCTCTTCTGCATTCCTTCCGTCACCCTCGTTTTCCAGGTAAGGAAAGGGAGACAGAGAACCACGAGGTCCTGCAGTGAGTAAGCAGTAGCTGTGGTTCAAACCCAGGAGAACTGCCTTTAGTGTGTGCTGCTCTTGAGTGCTGGCTAATGCCATGTGACTCCAAGTGAGGGGACAAGGGGTGCTCTGTGGAAGACAGTGAAGGACAATATATACATGAAACTTAAAAAAAAAAAAATCATGAATTAGGCAGATCCAGGTTTTGTAGTGCCTGAAGCTCGGGCAATTATCGAGATGGTCTAAAAGAGGGAAGACAAATTACAGTGTGAGAACAAACATTTATTCGTGGCGCCTGGGTGGCTCAGTGGGTTAAGCCTCTGCCTTCGGCTCGGGTCATGATCCCAGGGTCCTAGGATCAAGCCCCGCTTCGGGCTCTCTGCTCAGCGGGGAGCCTGCTTCCCCCTCCATCTCTGTCTACTTGTGAACTCTGTCAAATAAATAAAATCTTTAAAAAAAAAAAAGAATAAACATTCATCCTAAATAAGAAAAGTAATCCTACCAAATTATAAACTTATAAAGCTGAAAAATACCACAAAGAGAAAATCCGGTGAAATAGAATATGCTTGTTAAGTAACTACCAGCAGCATCTCTAAAACACTTTGACTCTACATTTGTGGTTATAATACTCGTCGTATCTTCTACAACAAGGACATTTCAGACAGTCATCTATACAAATACTAGAAAGATGTTTTCTTCTTTCTGTTGGGGGGTTGATCAAAGTCTGTTTTTATCATGGAGAGTTAGTTGCATAAAGCATGTGACCATGTACAGACGTCCTATTTGTCAGACGTACTTACTGCTTTTGTACCGTTTTCAAGAATCTGATAGATTCTATGGAACATGATTCCAGCCAAATAAAAGAAAAAAAGATATGAAACATTTTCGACCATATACCCTACATTATTAAGATAGTCCTGATATGGGGTGGGGGTTTTATTTTGTGAACTGAGTCCTCTGGTGCAACTTTCCATTCTGATGACCAGAAGAATTTTCCCCAGACTCACTCTGCCTCTTGTGTATTTCAACCTTGTTTCTCCCATGCCTGCAGCGTTTTGGTGGTGTGTGCTTTAAAGCCCGCTCTCCACCGCAGGAGTCCGGGTGAACAGGCACAGTGAAGAGAAGGATTTTCCTAGAAGCTATGCTCGTGCCGGGGTGCCTAGTAAAAACAGAAGCATTTATAACGTGACTGTGAACTAGTATATATATATATGTCGCCAAATCTAAACTAATATCCTCATCTCAACTTCCCCTTAGTCAGATATCAAAAATGAAACATCAACATTTTCTGAAACAAGAGGTGGAAAAAGGGAAATGGGAGCAAGGAAAATTAGCGGTCTGCAACAGTTTGGTTAAAATACAACGGGACATTTTATAAAAATATAGAAGTCGTGCTAGGGCCCCTGTCAAAGCCTTGAAAAAAGGCTGACCTAGTGAAGGGTCCTGGAGTTCGAGCTCAGTAGCTTCATGATACATCCGCCCATGGTTGCCATAAAGTTCTCATCTTCCCCAGTGAGGGCGACATCATTTCTTAAAAAGGTTGTACCAATATTCATCTTTCGGTTTGGGGTAATCACTGGGCCCCTAGTAACTGGTAACTGTGACAAATATGAGAAGATTCTGTTGTATGTTCAAAAACGGGTGAATCAGGTCTAGGTCACCAGAATGATTTTATGAAAAAGTATCATCAGCTTAGGTTTAAAGAGATTTTTTTTTCCTTGACACTAACGTGACGTTTTGATTTCTATCAGTCCTTCCGATCTCCACCCAAACCACTTTCACATTTACTACAATAAAATTTGCATGTAAACATTTTAAATCATTGTATTTCTAAACAAACTTTCATTTGGCTTCCTTTTCTTAAAGCAAAATTAATGTGGGGAATTTTTTCAGTACTGATTTATGCTCAGGGTAACAACGCCCTATCACTATTTTTCTCTAGAGGCATCTGTGACAGAAATGTCGGAGAGAAGGGATTTTAAAGGGAGATTCTGAAATCCTTGGGAAATTCCGCAAGTGGACAAGGCCTCATAGCCATTTGGAGAAATGACATGGTCCAAGATTCCATGAGTCATGCATTAGGCATGCGACATTGTAACGGAGTCAACAGAAGGAAATTGGCCTCAGACCAGGAACTCTTGGCTGCTGGGACAGGATAACTTTTCAGGAGAGTTGTCTTGAGGGTTCACTCTGCGTGAGGTGCTTGTGATTCAAATCTAGCTCCTGTTGTGAAGGGGAAAAATACCCCAAAGTCACTTCAGTTGGCAATAGGACTGTTTACAGGCAGGGAAGAGAAAACCTTGAGATCTTAGCCCATATGGTGAGGTGGAGGTTGAAAGAAGAACTTTCGGGAAGTTTCCAAGCAGTGGTGCTATCTCGGTTGAATTTGAAAGGATGTAAAGAATTTCTTCTCATGCAAAGAAATGGAAAAGGTATACTAGACAGAAAAGTATGAGCAAAGACTCAGAGGTATGAGAATTTAAAAGATGGACGCTGAGGCAGGGAAGAGAGACAGATCCGAAGAGGAGTCTGGAGAGGTGGCCAGAAGGGGCCAAGCAGAGAAACACTTTCATCAGGATGAAAATATAAACTTATCCCAAAGACCACAGCAAGGGGTGAACACTGGAGACTAAAGCTGGGAAAAGACACGACCAGAGTCCTATTTTAGAAAGTTCACTTGGCAAAACTGAGGAGGGTAAAGAGGGGGAAAGCTGGAGGTTAGGCCATGAAAGAGATTTCTGTGGTAATCTGGGTGAACGGAAGGAGGACTCGGTCTAGTGCGGGAGGCCTAGGAAGGGAGAAGAGATTCACGATGGAATTTTTAAAAGGTCACGTGTTGGAATATGTCACAAATGCAAGTAGAAGTAGAAGTAAAAATGCTGACAGGACGATCATTCAGTAGAAGTGCTGACTGATGTTTTTTAAAGATTTATTTATTTTAGAGAGTGCATGCACACGTGCTTGAGCGAGTCGGGGGGTGGGTGCAGAACGCGAGGGAGACAAGCAGACCCCCCCAGAGGAGGGAGCCCAATGCGGAACTCGATTCCAGGACCCTGAGATCATGACCTGAGCCGAAGGCAGACACTTAACCGACTGAGCCACCCAGGCGCCCCTCAGTACTGACTGATGTTAAGAAATACTGACGACACAATAGAAGGTGAAATAACCAGAACATAAAATTGTAGAATATACAGAGCACACCGGATTGAGATGAAATCTATCAAAATCTGAACAGCCTTTGTCTCCAGATAGTGAGGTGAGGGATCATTTTTACTTTCTTTTTCACACTTTTCTATGCTCAGAAGGAATAGTATTTGTGATGTAGAACTATGTCAAATGGCAAGAAGAAAAGAAAGGAAGGAAAGAAGGAAAAAGGAGGAAAGAAGAAAAGAGACATTTCAAAGCTGTGAAGATGTACTTCATGGTATACGAGAAGTAAGAATGGTTCCATAAAGAGAGAGTTATGATTCTCACAGGAGCTTCTTTAACTTAACCTATTCTAGAAGTTTCTACAAGATGAGCATTATAGACTATGGCATCCAGGCTGATGTATCGCAGACGGGGGAGTAAACAAGGGATGAGAGCTGGGGTAGGAGACTAACCAAGCTGTGTTCTCCTGACTGAACGTTGGCTTAGCTGTGACTGCTGGGGAGGCTACACAGATTTGAGCTGAGGAGAGCAGCAGTCTTTGAGACTGATCTCTTGGGTAGCCGCTGCCCTGCTGAGTCAGAGCTGGGGCCGGTCATCCAGCACTGCCCAGTCTCTGTCCAGCCCCTCCCTGACTCAGAGCACTTGATGCCTTGGTTGCTTCCCTTTGTTGAGAATTTGAATGTGCTAAAACAGAACACTGTGGTACATAGCCATTCATTAACTGTGTTGGCAGTTGCTTATTCTTTTCTAAGCTTTTAGAAAAGGAACCAGAATTCCCATCACTATATTAATAAAACTGATGACCGTGATGATAAAAGTGGGCAATACAATATATTTGCTAGAGAGGGTCAATAGCTTCACTGGGTATTCAAAAGTTCACATTTTGGGCGTGGTTTCTTTCCAAGGAGAGTTAGTTAGTGGCTGCAGTTTTCTGTAGTCACTTCCGGTGTCAGAACTGCCTCTGAGGAGAGGCAGGGTTGGTAGGACAGAGACCATGTTAGTCAAAAACCCTCTCCTCTCCCATCTCTTCTCCATGACGTGACTGCCTTATGGACTCGACACTCAGACCAAGGTCTTAGTTCATATATCAGTTCCCTCAAGATGGTTGAAAGGTCCCATTCTCCTGCTCTCATGGCCACTGTACTTCCCCATTACAGCAGTCTACCCCTGCACTTGACTCCTCTGTTCGGTGGCTCACTAGACTGCAAGGTCTAAGGGAAAGAGATTAGATCTTATTCCTGTTGTATTCACAGAATGTACCACAATGCCTGGCACATAACATGATGAAAAAGCACTTAACTAAATAATTAATAACCCTGGTTTTATTAAGTGACATTATCAAGTTAATAAATGATTAAATTCGGAAAAAATACAAAAGTTAAAAACAGGAAAAAACAAATACTTAAAACAATTGCCTGGTTTCATTAGTGGGTGCTTTAATATAAATTTCACGTCTCCTTCCCCCAAACATACGTGCACACAAACACACACACACGCACGCGTCCACCTTCTGTGAGCAACTGCTTACTGCTGCGTTGCGCTCTGGAAGACAGAAGTACTATTAGAATCAAGTGTTTATTTTTTATTTTTAAAGATTTTATCCATTTATTTGACAGACAGAGACCACAAGTAGGCAGAGAGGCAGGTAGAGAGAGAGAGAGAGAAGAGGAAGCAGGCTCTCCGCGGAGCAGACAGCCCGATGCGGGGCTCGATCCCAGGACTCTGGGATCATGACCCGAGCCGAAAGCAGAGGCTTTAACCCACTGAGCCACCCAGGCGCCCCGAATCAAGTGTTTATTAATTATAACGATGGCAAGGGCTCTCGGACAGTGCTCATTATATATACCCAGAATCTGACATGATTCTTGTAAAATAAGAACGGCAGTGGGAATCGATCAAGGCAGTTTCATTCAACAACTGTTTTTTTTTTCCCCCAGACATAAATTGAAACTTTTGCTAGGGTTCAAAATCCTTGTAATTATTACTTGCACATATGGAAGTAAGGCTCTTAGAAGAAGCACTGAGAAGTACACAATCTCACACTGAAATATTGTTGCACAAAATGAATCTAATCATGAAGAAACCTCAGACAAATCCAAACTGAGGGGACTCTATTCCAGAATAAAGGAGACCAGCTCTTAGATATTGACAACTAAAGGCTATATGTGATCTTAGATTTAAATCTTGAAGTTTTACCTCAGCATCACTCTCGCTGTCCATCCATCTACCAACCTATCCAGCGATCCGTCTACATAAAGAATATCATTGGGGCAATTATCATAAGCTGAATAAAGTCTATTGATTAAATAATGGTATTCAATCACCATTAATTTTCTCTTTTTGATCATTGTAACTCTGGGTAAAAAAGAACAATTTCTTGTTTTTAGGAGTTCCTGGGAAATTGGGTGAAGAATTTTCTAGAATTCTTTATTCTTTTCTTGCAACTCTTCTGTAACTTTAAAGGTACTTCAAAATAAAATATTATAAAATTGGGAGTTATAAATACAGATAATCAAATTGAGACATGTGCACTTTTATGAGCTGAATGTTTGTGGCCCCCTCTCCAATTCATACATTGAACCTAACCCCGACGTGATAGTAGTTGGAGGTGGGGTTTTTGGGAGGTGATGAGGTCATGACGGTGGAGCTTTCCTGAATGAGATTTTTTAAAAAGTAAGTTTTCCTATAAAAGAGACCCCAGGGGCAGCTGGGTGGCTCAGTGGGTTAAAGCCTCTGCCTTCCGCTCTGGTCATGATCCCAGGGTCCTGGAATCAAGCCCCGCATCGGGTTCTCTGCTCCGAGGGAAGCCTGCTTCCTCCTCTCTCTCTGCCTGCCTCTGTGCCTACTTGTGATCTCTATCAAATAAATAAAATATTAAAAAAAAAGAGAGAGAGAGATAGAGAGAGACCACAGAGAGCCCTCTTGCACCTTCTATCATGTGAGGACACAGCAAGAAGGCGGCCTTCTACACCAGGCGGACTTTCTCATCAGACACGATCTACCAGTGTTTTACTCTTGGACTTCTCAGGCTCCAGAACTCTGAGAAATAAATGTTTATTGTTCAAGCCACCTGGTCCATGCTGTTTCTGTTATAGTAGCCCAAACAGAATAAGACACACACATTAAACAAGTAGTTTTTATATGAACTCAGGTTAATATTTAAGCATGCTGAAAACCTGTTAAGAGTCCTAAGAGTGTTTGTTTCTCTCAGGGTTCGTTTCAAAGGGCAGGGGGGCGTATTGGGTTTGGTGTCATTTCCAGTAACATAGTACAAGGATGAAGGCCCCCACATGGTTAGTGTTGCAATAATATAAAAAGCCACTTCAGCCAGCCCAAGTCCTCAGAGACAGCTAAGTATACAGAGTCTAGGGGCCGTGGGGAGCTGGAGGAAGAGATCCAGTGTAAATATAACTTCCAAGCTGACCATTGCTCTATTGCTCTCTTGGCAGTTTCTTGCTTTCTGTTGCACTGCGTGAAGGTAGGCACACCTTCTGATCAACAGAGTTTTCCCTTGTCTGATGCTTTGATAACAAATGTTAATTGTACTCAAACAAACAAACAAATCTCTCTTTGCATTCGTTGAGTGTTGACAGGGTTGCCAAAGGACTTGCATGGGCCCTGGACACTCTTACCTTTATGGGGCTTTCCCATCCTAATCATCTCAATAGTAAAAATTATCTTTGACATAACTTGAAGTACTTCAACTTTTTCTTTTGTTTTAGGCATCTTTCTCTTTTGTGAGAAAATAGCAAGTCTAACTCTAAATCATCTTTATTTTCATCTTAAAAGAAACTGAACATTTTTATGGGTCACAAATTTATTGTGGGGGCTACGCACTGTGTCTACTGTACCTAATGCATAAGTCAGCTGGCCCTGATATGAATTAGATTTTGGAATTTTTTAGTCTCTATCTCTAGACCTCTAAGGAAAGTAAGATTTGAATTGATGTAGACATCTGGTTGCTAAAAATCAGATCTTGCTCTATAAGAAATATATTTATATGTCTGAATACTAGCTGAATTTTATAGGCCCATGTCTCACTATGTGTATCTATATCCACATATAATTAGAGAGCCATAGTTCATAAAAATTGTCTCTTAATATTGAACCAGATATTGAACTCATATATTTTTATTCAGGGTTCTGTTAACAAAGGCTCAGAAAATTGTCATCTCCTGCTGGCTTTGAAGACCCATGATGCATCCTAGACCCTCCTGAGATCCTGCTTTATAAAATCCTGCTCTATAAAAAATATTTTATATATATATATTTTAAATTTTATTTATAATTATTTTCCAGAAAGAGAGAGAGAGAGAGTGCACAAGTGGGGGGAAGCAGCAGGAAGAGGGAGAAGCATGCTCTTTGTTGATCAAGAAGCTCGATGTAGGACTCAATCAGATCTCAGGGTCCTGAGATCATGACCTGAGCTGAAGGCAGATGCTCAATCAACCAAGCCACCCAGGCATGCCAATAATATTGTATTTTTAGCCTGTGGTTTCTAATTTGTTCTTTTTCTTTTATTTGCATCAATTAATATATATATATATATATATATATATATATTTGTGTGTGTGTGTGTATATATATATATATATATATATATGATATCACTGTGAAATAGTTGCAGGTTTCTATTAATTTTTTCTGAAGGTGACTTCTTTATTGATGAGATATAGCTTACCTCCTATAAATAGTGTTATGGTATTCCAGAAGATTCTGCAAAATCAAATAGAAGGAAAAATGCCATATGGAGCTTCCATGTTTATTATAAAAACTACAAATATTAGTTTTTATATAGAAATGTATTTAAAAGAGTCAGTGATAATGAGTCACTTTTCTTAAAAACGATTGATATGAAGGGCTGGCCAAAAATTAGGTCTTTATTTGCTGCAAACTCTTTCTTAAAATTAAGACATTTTCCATGGTCCCCAAGATCATCACATTGGATTTTAAAGGGTATCTAACAGAGCTGCGTCCTTTGATGAAACCAATCCCTATACCCTTACTGTTTCCACTTGTTTCCATTGGACCAAGTGTGAGTATAACATCTCAAAGCCAGTGCATGAGGACACAGTCTACTTCTTTCCATCCCAAATGTATCAAAGAATTAAGAAAGATTCAGAATAATTCATGTTATAAAAATTGGGAGAAGGGGGTGGGATTATGGACATTGGGGAGGGTATGTGCTTTGGGAAATCATGTAAATGCTTTTAAAAATGTCTGTTATTATGCTTCTGCAAATGTAGAATGCCTAGGTGCTGGGTATTCATGGTAAACAAAACAGTAAGGAAAAAAAAAATGTCTGTCCCCATGAAAGGTTACATGCTAAAGACATCAGTTTTGTTTTAGCTATTGTGACCCTCTGCTTCTGAATTCTAGAGTGAAGGTTTCATTTTTTCATAGAAGCAAACTCCAAGACACAGTTTGGAGAGCAGGCTAACATCCATTTTGCAGAGTTAAAATAATTAGAGAAGCAGGAGAAAGTTTCTGAAATAAGAATTAAATTCGAATCAGAGCTAGTGTGATTGCAGCAGCCCCAGGCACATGTTGGCTGGCCCCCAGCAATCTGACTCCACATAACCTGGGAGTTCCTTTCACCATGACGACTGGGTCCAACGGCCTTTGGCAATATAAGTGAGATGCCCATGGCTTCTGGAAAATGGTGAAGAAATCCTGTTGGGATCATTTGGGTTCACCAGGGAACCCCAAAGGATCATGGCAAAGGACTATCTAAAAGCAGAGAAATAATTCATCTCAAAAATCTCATTATTTTAGTGTGAAGCTTATTCTTGAAGAGACCTCTAGCTGGCTCTACAGTGGAAATGGATCCAGAAGTTTCTAGATAGTTTTGAGGAGGTGAGTTGATTTTTCTCAATTAAAATTCTTCATTTCTCATGCAACTAAAAAGAGGTTTCAGATGTCAGCTCAATCACTTGCTGGAATTGCACTAAGCCTTTTTTCCTGCTCCTTAAAAGGTTTCATTCATGTCTTTGCCTCTTCAGTGGTAAAAAAAGAATAGCAATAACAGTTTTGCCTTTTTGATAACTGAAAATGTAGAGCAAAGCAGTAAATCTAAGAGTATTAATGTCTCTGAAAAAAAAAAAAAAAACACAACAGAAAGTTCTTTACCCCCCCCCCTTTTTTTTTAAGGTTTTATTTATTTATTTGACAGACAGAGATCACAAGTACACAGAGGCAGGCAGAGAGAGAGGAGGAAGCAAGTTCCCTGCAGAGCAGAGAGCCAGATGTGGGACTTGATCCCAGGACCCTGAGACCATGATCTGAGCTGAAGGCAGTGGCTTAACCCACTGAGCCACCCAGGTGCCCTCTTTACCCTTTCTTAATCCATTGTTTGTTTTTAATTGATTTTAGGGATGAGAAAAATCAAAGATACCAAAAGTATAGGATAATTCCTCCATTATTTCCCCAAGTTTCTTAGTGATCCTGCTAATGAAACTTCAAATAAATGAAGTCAGAGCTCTGGCCATGTTGACGGGTCCCCCCCACCCCTCCCCCACATTGTCTCCTCTTCACTATTGCATCCTGCACTGTAGTTCGTCTTCAGGAGGCTTTCTCTGGCCACTGGAGCCCAGTAAACCAGCAGAGCAAGGGCTGGAAATACTGGAAAATGGATGCTTTCTGCAGTCTCTAACTAATGACCTGCTAGAGTAGCGTATATACCCCAGCTCCCTTGCCCCTCAGGTGGGATAACCCCAATGGCCATGTTTCACATGGATCCAGTGAAGTTCCAGTTAATTCACAGCAATAACTTGTTTGACAACTAACATTTGACCAAGTGCTTTCTCTTTCCTTCCCTCTATCCCTCCTGTGCTCATAGGGATCACTTTCAAAATAAACTATTTACACTTGAATCTGTCTCTGAGTGACAGCTCTTAGGAAGACCCTAACGAAAGCAAGAGCTGGGAGTACTCTGTGGGGCTGAAAAGGAACCAGTGGGTTTAGTGTCTTGAATTTTGAAAGCGAGGTAAAAATATGCCACTTCCTATCACACCGAGTGGTGAGGCCACGTAAGACGCTTAAAGCTTTTCAATAGTCGTATAAAAGACTACTTTCCAATGTAATTTAGTTCAAATATAATATAATATACATATATTGGTAATGAATAGATTAACCAAATGTTGAATATAACCAAATTACAAAGAAAAAAAATATTAAGACAATAATATGAGGGTCTGGTAGAATGTTCTTATTTGTTTTAGACTCACTGATGTTATATTACAGAGCTCTGTTGCTACTGCTCTCATCTTTCCTGGTACTCTGCTTAGCTTGCTTTTCACCTTTTCTCAATTACAGCTTAACCATGAGGCTTTTATGCTAGAGAAGCATCCCTGTTGTGGCTTTATTACATCTGAAAAACAAAATGCAAGGATTCACTTGACAATGTACCCAGTGCCACTGTTGGTTGGTCAAAATTATTTATTACGTACCATAGGCTGTCATTATTTTATTTAAATGAAATGTTTGGTCAACACCAGGTTTTATTTATTTAACTTTAAAATAGATGCTTCTGGGGCGCCTGGGTGGCTCAGTGGGTTACAGCCTCTGCCTTCAGCTCAGGTCGTGGTCCCCGGGTCCTGGGATCGAGTCCCGCATCGGGCTCTCTGCTCGACAGGGAGCCTGCTTCCCCCTCTCTCTCTGCCTGCCTCTCTGCCTACTTGTGATCTGTCTGTCAAATAAATGAACAAAATCTTTTAAAAAATAAATTAATTAAAAAGATGCTTCTTCGGATGCTCCGAGGATGGATTCTTTTATCTCTACCATTTTGGCAGTTGGGAATTCTACAAACTTGCTCCATTCTCTCCTCTTCTTTCCTTCCTCGCTCCCTCCTATCCTGCCTTTCCTCTGCCTTCCCTTGTCTCTTAACACGCAGATGTAAACTTTCCTAGAAGGTTTTTATTTTACCCATCACATTTTGACTTAGAAAGTTGAAAATTTTCTATGGAATTTTTTTACACCTTTTATACCTTTGTTTTCAAAATACAGAACAGAACCAATTCAGGGAAGATTTATGTATTTGAGTCTCTTAGTTTGGGATTTTTTCTTTCTCAAGTCCTCAGCATTAGTGCTTTACTGTTTAGGTACTTGTTGCTGAGCCTGACTTTTGACTGCCCATCAACAAGTGGTTGTGTACAGCAAGACTAGACTTCCTAGGCTTTCAGTGGAAGGAGGGAGAAAAATACAACTGATCATTTAATCAGTTGGATAAGGAAATGAAATTTTCCTAAATGAAGCAGAGGAAATCCTCTGATACACGATCTAGGATAAATTTACCCACTTTTATTGTATGTCTAATTTGTTTCATATAGTTTACATCTTACTAACTATTGACAATAATGTCACAAAGTAGTTGGTATCCTCATCTTGTCAATAAGGAAACTGATGCTCAAAGAAGCTTAATAACTTGCTAAAGTTTATCTGAGTAGCAAAAGGGTAGAAAAGAAGCCAGGCATATGCGCAAGCAAAAGATAACCTGATTGAACCTGGTCAGCATGGTTCGTCCCAGCAACTTGACGATGATCTTGGACTCAAGCATGAATGAATGAATGAGTTAAGTGAATCGTCTCTGTTTTCAGAAAGACTAGGATGGAGCTGGTAACTCTGGTTGTGTGACTAATAGGGCAGGAAGAAAGAGCATTAGCTAAGAATATTCCTATTTTTTTTTTTTTAAAAGTCCTGACATATAGTGCCACAGTAGACCAGTGAGAATTCATTATCTCAATACAAGATAGAGATAGGGAGAAAAGAAAATAAAGCACACTCTTTTTCTCTTCTGGTCATCATTATAGAAAGCCCCATGAGTAGGATTCAAAACAGCTTTTATTTAGGGGAAACCTAAGTACCTGAGAAATAGAAGGACAAATTAGAGGAGAAGCTTTGTGCTAGAGTCAAGGCAGATTGTTTGGATAAAAAGGACACTTGATATGTACAAAGGAAGCAAGAAACCATAACACTGAGTAATGCAAGGCCAATAACCTTAGAGGCTTGTTTTGTTAGAAACTGATAGTCTAAGAACACCTATTAAAGAACATTGGCCAGTACAGTTATTCTACTTATTATCAGAGCGTCTTTCAGATTGTCATAGTGCAAAAAGTCCTGAAAAGAAAAATGTGGTTGCCTGTGGGTTTCCCTACTCTTATTGATCAACTCAGGCTGATAAATATTTAACTTCCATGCTTTCTCATGACTGGTTCAGCTTTCTTTGAAGCCAGGGTATCATGGTTGGCTGGTGAGATGATATTGCCAGGTTCTAAGAGCTGAAGATAAGGAGAAAACCACTTTTACTTGCTCAATAAGGCTTTTATGAAATTAAATAGATGCTTCTGGACTTATCTAAGAGGTCCCAGTAGGGTTCAGTACCAACAAACAAGGTGGTCTGTGGTGAGACTCACTTGGAAGAGCTGAATTAACCTGGCAATGGGTGAGCGCAGAGGCATCCCTTGTCAGAGGCAGTACCCAAAAAATCACTCTCATAAAAGTAACCACTTTTCAGGAGTCCAGAGGTCAATTACACAATTTGTGGTGTTGCCGTCCAACGAGGGATAGTTGCGTTACCTTTGTCAGCCTAATTCTACTGTGAAATTCAGGTGCCCCCTCCCCCAGCTATTGGATCTACTGGGTCCAACTTTCTGGTTCCTAGGGAAATTCTCTGAGCTCATCAATGTCTCTCATTTTATATCTTTATTAAGGTATAATTTCCCTACAAGAACTTTGCATTTATAATCTGATGAACATTGATATATGTATTCATCTCTGAAGCCATCGTCAGAGTCAAGATAATGAATATATATATATATATATATATATATATATATATATATCCATTACCCTCAAAAGTTTCCTCCTGTTCCTTTGTAATTTCTCCCTCCAACCCTGCTGCTCAGAAAAGTGCTGATCTGTTCCCTCCAAAAATGCTGGTTTGCACAGAGGCTCCGACAGAGAATGGTCCTAGAGATCAAGGTACAGCCTCAGGCTTTGTCTGATCTAGCTCAGAATTCATGCCACATTTCTTGTGTCTCATCCTAGTTGTTAAGCAAGTCACTACTATCGACTCAGAATCAAGAGGATGGGGATTAGATTCCTCTTTTCAAGAAGGAGTAGCAAAAAATTTTTCAGCATCTTTAAATTACCACACTGAAATTGAAATGATTATAATAGCCCAAACTCACCATTTTAGAGATACAGATACCAAAGCATGGAGTTTTGATGTGACTTCACTTTGGAATAAATATAATTTACTCCAAAACTCCAAATATCATGCTCAAGACTTCAGGAAAGATTTCAGTCAAAAACTTTGGTAGCTGCCACATTGCTTTTGGCCTCTCTCTAATTAAAAACAAAAACAAAAACATAAACAAACAAGCAAAAACCTTTAGCAGGCTGCTTAGAGGTTCCCAGGACAAAGCCTTCCAGTTCCTATCTATTTCTCATGTGGGCTAGAAAAAGAAACACTCCAATCTTCAATTGGTATGGGGAATTCTCACAGATGCCACAGAAAAGGATGTGATCATTGCAAGAACTCTGCAGTATATGTTGTCCGCCATGTTTCTCACCACCGCATTTTCATGTGGCAGACCTTCCAGGCTATGACCAGAAATGAGAGCCGCATGCCAAAACATCTGGATTTAGACCATTAAAGTGGTGTCACGGATTGGCTTCTCAAGAAACAGATGCTGATGAAAAGGGTCTAGAGATCTGGTGTACAACAAAGTGCATACAGTTAACACTATTGTGCTGTCCACTTAGACATGGTTAAGGTAATAGATTTTATGTGTTTTGTGACCACACACTCACACACTCACACATACACAAATAGGAAGCAGATTGTGAAATGATTTTGAATTTGAAGACATGTTAAGGATCAAAACTTATGAAAAGAAGGGAAAGGCAACAGGATGGGGCTGAAAAGAATAGGTGCATTGCGATGCAGACCCTATTTAAGACTTAAACAACCCAGCATGCTAAGCCCCCATCCCCTCCCTAAGCAAATACTGTCCCCCCACCTAGAGCTGAAATGATCCATCTTTATACCCTCACTGAGCCACTGGAGGCAGTGTTCTCCAGCGAGGGTCTGACTTTGGTCACGGCAAGTGTCTGCAGCTGAAACAGCAAGTTCTTCCTTGAAGTGGCATCTGGGCAGGGGAGCTCCATGTCTGCTGCTATCGTTGGAGACAGGAAATACAGATAACGACATAAGGGGAAAGTAATGACTGAAATCCCTGAAGGGATTTCTATAGAAATACAGAAACAGAGCACATGATTCACTAATAATTTCAGCACACTGAAAATAGAATCCAAGGGCACTTAGTATTTATTTTAGCCACAAAATATGTTTTTTGCTTTCACACACACACATGCACACACACATATACACACACCCTCTTGTAACACAACATAGATAAAGGTAAAAAATAAGATCATAGGGCTAGGGGTATGGGGAATGTAATATATTTATGCTTTTTAAATTTCCATACTATTGAATTTATTCATATTATCAGTTCTTATGGTTATTTGAACATTTTTAATGTTTTCCTAATCCTTTGTATTTTTATAAAAACAGTCTCTAATCCAAAATACACTAATAAGATGCAATTTGAGGGGCACATGTGTGGCTCAGTCAGTTAAGCATCTGCTTTCAGCTCAGGTCATGATCTCAGGCTCCTGGAATCAGTCCCGAGTTGGGCTCCTGCTCAATGGGGAGTCTGTTAACCCCTCTGTCCCTGCTTGGGCTCTCTTTCTTTCTGTGTCAAATAAATAAATAAAATCTTTAAAGAAAATTGCAATTTGAAGCTTTAAAATGTTACAAAAAGGTAGATATGTTGACTTACTTCTTATTATTTTCATGTAATTTTGCACTTTCATATAGAACGACATTTCTTTCCACATTTTCAAGCAGAATATTTTGAGTCTTCCTCAGATCACGCTTACTCTCTTCATTAATTAAATGAATTACTTATTTTTTTCTAAGTCTCCGTTGACTCATCTGTAGAATCGTGATATGATGGCACTTACTAGAATCTCTCTGAGCATTAAATGATAGAATATGTGCAGACTGCTTATGGCAGTGGCTGGCACGTAGAAACAGGCCAGCAATGTAACTGGGTATATGGTAATAATAGTAACCATCCCTTCATGAGCAGAAACCAGTTATTGCCACAGGATATACCCTTTTGCAGAAGGTGTTTGTTGAAAATGAACAGTTTAGAAATGGAAACCCAAATTCTAATCTCAGTGTTCAGTTTCCAGGACTTCTCTTCATCTGTCACCAGGTGGCCCCACACCCACAGCCTTCATGGCCCTGCACTCATGGAAAATAAATCAAACAACAAGGAGATTCTGCAGCAAAAATCCATGGTGATAATAATCCAAAGTGCAGATGGTCCATTTAATAATCAGCGTGCTTTTGGCTAGAAGAGAGAAAAGCAAGCGTCATATGTTTGTAATGGGCAAGAAAGATATTTTTCTTCAAGACTCGTTTGAATGAAGGAGGTCAATAAATCATCCTATTGACGTTGAACTTTTCAAATAGTACATGGCCTGGCGTGCTAGGCTGAGAAAAATCTCTGATCTCTACTCTCTCTTGCTTTTAGAAATTGGTTAGTTAACAATTAATCATTTTTTGGCTTTACCTGAGCACTTAACAAACCAGTTTCAGAACCTTTTCCTCCTCTTCTTCCACCTGAAACACAGAGCAAAACTGCAGATTATACAATCTCAAAGATCCTGTCAGGAAAGATCCTGTCGAAAGATCCTGTCAGATTAAAGCTTTTGTCCCATCATGACTAATTCAGAATCCTTGAAGTCTTCAGATGGAGCCTCAAAAATTTCCTTTCAGACAATGAAAAAGTCTTTCTAGGCTATGTAATGTAATGCTAGAAGAAATTCTTGGTGATTGATTGCAACTGACACATAATATTTAAATAAATGGTAAAAGAATTAATATGGTGGAACAGAGCATCTAAGAACCACCATATTGTAGTATTAGCAGTTAAGAGTCTTAGGGCTAGAGTCAGAAGTCTGGAATTCTAGTTTAACGTAATAGCAGTGTAACTTGGATAAGTCATTTCCAGATAATCATACTTGCTTAATGAAGGAAGGTTTTTGTGAGAATTCAATGAGATCATACGTAAAGTGCTGAACATCTTGCCTGGGATATGTGGTAAGGACATAATAATGACTTTCATTAACATCACTGCTTTTACTCACAATATCATGGGATGATGACAATGCTTAATTTCATCTTCAATGGAAAGACCTAAACATATCCATGCTGACTTTTCTCAATGGATTCTGAACTGAGCCTCAAACCCAGCCCTAAAAGGAGCAATATCTTCCTTGTCTTTGCAGAGTTCAGAAGGGAGGAGAGCCCAGCATCGTTTGAAAGAGTGTAGCCTAGAACTCAACTGGATGGTCTGAGTATATGTATATTTTTCTCTCGTTTATTTATTTGTTTATTTATTTGATTTTGTTTTGTTTTGTTTTTATTTTTAGCTTATTTATCTGAGTATATATTTTGGTTAAAATATAGCAAATTATATTTTGAGTGAATTCACAGACTTTTCAAAGTAAATGAGAGAGACTGGATTTGATTGTGTCCACTCTATTACATATTTGATTTTTAATCTCAGGAACAGATGCAGAAATAAGACAGAATTGTAGAACTTACTCTAGAAAGTCTTTCCTGCAAATGTCCTGTAAGTAAGAAGGTAGACAGTCTAATTGTTGTGTGACTACATCACAATTCATAATCAAACGTGATTCATCTTATGTCCAAAATTTCCAGCTTAATGTTTTACATGAATTGTTAATATTCAATTGTCAGTTAATTTGTGGCAAGGACTTTTGCAGCTAGCCATCAGGACAGCAGTAACACTAGATGCAGAGCATATTTTGATATTTTTCCCGCATTTTAGAGAAGGCTGTTTAGTCTTTATTTTCTAAGATAAATATATTACTGATGTAGTCACTTTCATCAAGTAGTTATATGTCTAAAACATTTCAAGATGGATTCAAATGCAATGTTTATTTTATATGATGTTTTGAAACTTACCAAAAACTAAACTTCACTTTTTAAAAAAGATTTTATTTGTTTATTAACAAGAGAGAGAGAACACAAGCGGGAGAGAGGCAGGCAGAGGGAGAAGCAAGCTCCCCGCTGAGCAGGGAACCCGATGCGTGACTTGATCTCAGGGCCCTGGGATCATGATCTGAGCCAAAGGCAGAGGTTTAACTAACTGAGCCACCCAGGCCTCCCCTAAGTTACACTTTTAAAAGCTAAAAATTGGAACAAAGATTAGCATAAATCACTTATATACATACATGCAGGGTTAATAATATATACATATGTGCCAGGTACCACATTGCAGATTTTTTATATATTATTTCATATAATTTTAAAGACAATCTAATGAGGATTATTGTCCCCATTTAACATATGAGAAAACCAAAGACTTAATATACTAGACCACTAGTTTTCAAAATATTGACTATGTACTATTTTATTATGTAATAATCAATACATGCAAAACAAAACCATTTACTAAAGATATAAGGTTTAAAGCACAATAAAAAGCATAATCAAAACAGATTTTCATCGGGACGCCTGGGTGGCTCAGTTGGTTAAGCGGCTGCCTTCGGCTCAGGTCATGATCCCAGCGTCCTGGGATCGAGTCCCACATCGGGCTCCTTGCTCAGCAGGGAGCCTGCTTCTCCCTCTGCCTCTGCCTGCCATTCTGCCTGCCTGTGCTCGCTCTCTGCCCCTCTCTCTCTCGGATAAATAAATAAAAAAAAATCTTAAAAAAAAACAAACAGATTTTCATGATTACACCTCATGGGTATTGGATCTAGAGCTTTATCAGTATAATCAAATATATCTATGTTCCTCCACTCTTCTGTTTCTGTTTCCAGAGTCAATTACAATCCTAAACTTTGCTTTTCTCTTATAGTTATAAGTGGAGTTATTTCTAAAGCCCAGTCTAGATATTAATTTATTTAAATTTTTTTTTAGTTTGCATAAAAGTGCATCAATGTTTTGGTAGTCACTGACTCATATAAACATGGTAAGCATAATTCTCGGATTTTGTACTGCCTGTTCAGAATTCATCTGTTGGTTTTGTGGTTTTCATTTCATATTTATGCATCATTTCTTGACCACCACTTACTTTGTACTGATTCAATGAGGAAAATTCAATTTAGCATTACACTTTATAAAACAATTTTCTTGAAACACCAAAATTTGGGTTTGGACAGGAGTAACATCAAGTATGCTTTCTCATAATTTTTTAAATGGTTTATTGTGTTGTCAAAGGGAATATTGAAAAGACAATACACCACACAAAAAAAATCCTACTGCTTCTATCTCAGAACGAGCAGATTGTGAAAAACTCTTTAACTTTACTTTAGTTGCACTTGTAATATACCAGCAACTTGTCAGGCACTGGCCACAGGATCTGCAGAGTGAAGCATTCCCTATTTTTTTTTATCTGAATTGTTGATAGAATGGATAAGATAGCCCTTCTCTCCTTTTCTTGATCAAATATTTGTTAAACACCCAATAAGTGCTGGAAACTATACCCAAATCTGGGGCTTCAAATGTGCAAGGGTGTATGATCCAAGGATGCCAGGAACCCACGCAATATCAAGAGGATATAAATGAACGTGCTTACTTTTAAATTAATTTAATAAAACATTTGCAACAACAAATGGAATCCAGAAAGTAATGGAGTCTTAAGGAGTTTATGCAGGTGCTGTGCGTATCTGAAATTCGGGATGATGACGCTTTGTGACTGGCAGCTGCGGCCTTGAGGAGGTGTCAGTGGAAGGGTGGATGTTGGGCATCTCCCCTCCCATGTCATCCTTTGTGGCCAACAGGATCCACACCCTGAATTACACAGATGCGTGGCACTTTGATGAGCTTGAGAGCAGCTGAAGAAACAGTATGGAGGGAGCCTGGAGGAACTGCTTACGTAGGAAGGTGAGGAAGTGCTTAGAAACGGAGAGGGATTTGTTGAAAGGACAAAGTAGCTAGCTCAGGAAGCCTTCCTCCTGAGGAAGGGAAGGTGTGAACAAAGATCTCAAGGAAGTGAGGGATTAAGCCAAGCAGATATCTGGTGGGAGAAAATTCCAGGCAGAATAAATATTCGCAAAACAGAAGTGTGGCGGCTTTAGGTTAAAGGAAGAGTATGGAGCCCTGCGTGGCTGAGTGAGCGAGCAAGGGGGAAAATGGTAGAAAATGCCGTCGGAGAAAGAGCAAAAGACACAACAGGCAAAACCTCCTGACTCATCTCCAGGGACTTGGCTGTTAACTCCGACAGAGGGGAGCTAATGGTGGATTTAAACAGAGGAGAGTCCTGGTCTGGTGCGTTCTGAAAGGACCTTACTGGAAGGGCATCGAGAGTAGACGTGGGTGAGCTTAAGGGTATCTGGGAAGAGGTCACTGCGGTCATGCAGGCGGCTGAAGACGGCGGCCCAGACCAGAGGGTGACAGCGCACTTGATTAAACTTTGAAAGTGAACCAAGACATCCTGCTGTATTGGATATGGAACGTGAGGAAAAAAGAACAGCTGAGGATAACTTCCAAGGTGGCTTTTAATAATATTCCAGGTGACAGATACATGGGCAGGGACAAGGCAGCTCGAGTGACTGGCATGGATCCAAAAGCTATTGAGGTATAAAATTTATAAGAACTGGTGGTTAAATCATCCTTTTAACTTTAAAGGTATGTACTCCTCAGTGTAGGAAATATTTTTTTACAACCTTTTACTTTATATCAAAAACCTCTTTGTAGGGGCGCCTGGGTGGCTCAGTGGGTTGAAACCTCTGCTTTCAGCTCAGGTCATGATCCCAGGGTCCTGGGATCGAGCCCTGCATCGGGCTCTCTGCTCAGCAGGGAACCTGCTTCCCTCCTCTTTCTCTGTCTACTTGTGAGCTCTGTCAAATAAATAAATAAAATCTTTGAGAAAAAAAAAATACCTCCTTGTAATTAATCCCATCCTTCAGATAACTCTGCACTAGCTCTCATTTCTCTTGCTCTGAACCATCAATTTCTTCCATGCATTTCTTAACATATTGCATGATAATTATAAAAGATAAATATTTGGGGATATAAATCCCAATTTTTTAATATACTGGTAAATAAAAATGAGGGGGAAAACGGACTCAAACACTCATGTGTGTGAGAGGGTAGAGAAACATATACACTTTCCTCACAATTTTTTAAAAGGAACCCCTTTCTTTTTCCAGTTGGGGACCTCACATGACTGGGAAAGCCGGGATGAATCAATAGGGAGACATTTTGTCATCTTTGTACACACCTGGACATATTACTGTGAATTCACCAGGCAAAGTGGCAGTCACAATTGTTAAATAATTTTTCTTTTTCTTAAAAAGTATCTGCAGAACTAAAAGCCATCTCTAAAAGGAAAATACGTGATGGTTATATTTCATTGCAGACTGCCTCCTAACAACACGCTAACAACACACGAACACGAGCCCCCCTCACCCCCCAGCCCCTCCTCACGCCAAAAGTGAAGTTATGGCAAAAAATGAGCTTTGCAGTCCCATGCAACCCTCCCACACTCCTCCTCTTCCTACCAACTTACGTTTTCATATCCAGAGCCTTAGTGTAGAAAGGGTTTATGTGTCTCTTTGTGAGTGCTCCTAGGTGCCATTCTTCTCTTTTGGAACTGTCCTGTAGATTCATGCATTGCTTTATCCAAAGCAATGGTATTAGAAGGCAACATAGTATTGACTTGATCAGAATGAGGTTCAGAAAGAGGTGTGAAGAACTTATATATCACTCAGTACTTCCAGTGATTTTGTTTCTCTCACTTACAGTTTAATTTGCCTGTATCAGAATTCAGTTATTAAATGAAAGTATGAAAGGTCGTTCTTTCTTCTTTTGTAGTTGAAGCATATTTCCAACTGTATCAAAATAAAAGTAACTAATAGAAATACTTTCGATTACAAACACAAGGAAGTATGGCGGAATTAGGCGCATCCCTGATTTCAGTAACCAAGAGGCTCCCAGGTCAATTAACTCTGCTACTTTTATTTATTTATTTTTTTAAAGATTTTATTTATTTTATTTGACAGATGGAGATCACAAGTAAGCAGAGAGGCAGGTAGAGAGAGGAGGAAGCAGGCTCCCTGCTGAGCAGAGAGCCCGATGTGGGGCTCGATGTGGGGCTCGATCTCAGGACCCTGAGATGACCTGAGCCGAAGGCAGAGGTTTAACCCATTGAGCCACCCAGGCACCCCTAACTCTGTTCCCTTTAGCCTGGAATACAGTTAAGTGCTGGGTGACTCTGTTACAGATGGAAAAACTTGCCTGGAGAGGACGGGAGGTTTCTCAACATATTGAGTAGGATCATAAAAAGGGATCAAGGGTGTCTGACTCAGTCCAGTGTTTTCTAAAGGCAGACCACACTTAGATGTTTAAATCTGTAGCCAAAAATCTCCAAACAAAACCAACCGCAGGGACTGTGAGGAAGTCAGACCCTTCGGGAAAAATGTATAAATGCTGTAAACTCTTGAGCAAGTGTTAAACAGATCCCAGAATTCGGGGGCTATGTTAACTTTGTGTACCGTAAGAGAGAACTAGAGCAAATGGGGGGCAGAACATCAGGGGTTACACTACCACCATCCTGAGATTAAATGAAGATGAGTGTTTTGGGCTAACTTGCTATTTCCAAAAAAGAAGACAACATAGGAATAAAAAAATGCAAACCGAAGACCTTTACAGTGAGAAACTAAATAACAGATAACTGGTTTTATTATCTATAGAATACTTAGAAAGACAAGTATTTGTATAGACAAAGAAATTTTTTGCATTCTCCCTCTTTGAAAGAATTGTTGTAATTTTCACTCTCCTAAA
The DNA here is from genome assembly GCF_022355385.1 of Mustela nigripes. Classification (NCBI taxonomy): domain Eukaryota; kingdom Metazoa; phylum Chordata; class Mammalia; order Carnivora; family Mustelidae; genus Mustela; species Mustela nigripes. The sequence goes on along the minus strand of NC_081557.1, from coordinate 261,923,779 downwards.
ATCAGAACCCAGGACAAGGCCTTGGATGCTGGCAGCTCATCTGTGAACTGCCGAGCCGGAGACCAGAGTGAGCCGTCAGAGTTCAGTTAGCCTCATGAGTTCCAGAAGGACAAAATCTGCAAGTGGGAAGCAGGACCTGATGGTGGGAGAGGTCAGAGCTCCTCCTCTGCCCTGTTTCCCCTGTCCATGTATGTGTTTGCCAGGTCCTGAAGGCCAGCGCCCCAGTCTTGGAGTGTCAGCCCCGAGCTGGCACATTCCAGCTGGAGAATCATGTTCGTTTGTACCAAAATGTGCTTACAGAGTCACAGAGGAGAATCACAGGGCCTGGATCAGAGCAAAACCTAGAAATCTATCTATTCCACTCATTCATCTCCCTAAAGCCCTCCTAATACTCCCTTCCCCTGAATCTCTTCTCTCTGTCAGTCCCAACCTTATTAAAAAGCCTTTCAAACTGGCTCCCATAGCGTTCTTCTCAATTCTTTGATCCTTCCCGTTCTTAGTTTTTGAGGTTCAGTGGGCTTTCCTTGGATACGTTCACTGTTCTCTAGGGCTTTATCTCCTTCTAAGCCTCCCTCGTAGTTCTCCCTCCTACCAATAGGACAAAAATCCTGGGACATGCTAGCTCTACCCTCAGATGGAAGAGGAAGAAACACAAAGAGTATATGCCTGTTCTCATCATATGTATTTATATTGAATGAAATCTCAAGTACACAGTGAATCCTTATATTATTCTTATGTATGCGTAACTGTGGATGCTGAGTAGACAACATTAACATGCAGAGGGGTACCTTATGTTGTGTGCTGGTCTCAGCCTATCAGTGACTAATGCTGTGGCCGGATCAGCTCTATGGTTCTTAGTATGATTGCAAGATGCCCTCAGTAACAATCATCAAGAAACTTTGGGAAAAAAATAAACGTTTTATTACTTATAAGTCCTGGAAACTCTGTGGTGTACTTGGGGTCACACAACATACTGCTAGTCCCTTGGGAGATAACGTGGCAGATAAGGTGACTCAATTATATCTGAACAGGGCCTTCCAATCCAATAAATGAAATTTGATCTCTAGCATTTATAATGTAAATCATATTATTCATAATAATTTTTGATACATTTATATATAACACATTTATCATATAAATCCTACTATGCATAATAGCTTTTACACAACCTTTAGGTAGATGGCAAAAATTGGCAAACATTTGTCAAAAATGATGCATTATATTATTATACACACACACACACGTACACACACGGAGGACATGGGACTGGAATTTTTATTGAGGTCAAGGGTAAGAGCCTAGGGATTTGTAGGCTCACTCTGTATTGGTAAATTTTAAACATAAGATCAGGAATTTAAAGCATGAGAAGAGAAAAAAACAAGCAGCCCAAATGGTCAGTTAACAAAATCAACCAAGAAACCTAAAACAGGGAGACTTGGGGCGCCTGGGTGGCTCAGTTGGTTAAACGACCTGCTCTTGATTCCAGCTCAGGTCATGGTCTCAGGGTCATGAGATGGAGCCTGGCTCCAGGCTCCTTGCTGGGTGCAGAGGCTGCTTAACATTCTCTCTCTCCCTCTGCCTTGCTCCTGACCCTGCTCTCTCTCTCTTTCTCTCAAATAAAATAAAATAAAATAAAATTAAATTAAATTAAATTAAATTAAAATGAAATAAAATAAAATAAGGCCTCAAAGGGAGGTGCCCAGTTCTTTATCTAGTTCTGCAGCGGGCAGCGTGTTTATTGGAAACAGCCATCCTTGAAGAGGACACCTCACTGAAGGTTGCTGGGTGATCAAAGTTTAAGTCAGGCACTCGAATTACAAAAAAGAAAAACCACCTGCCAGGACTTACAGCACATCCTATGATTTCTGTTCTGTGTGTAACTCCTAATTTAGAAACAATCCTCAGAAAAGGAAAGAACCGAATGCCAAGTGCAATTGTGTGCACGCCTCAGGTAACACATGAGGCCCAAGCAGTTCTGTGGGAGTCCTTTGAGGAAATTCTATTTTCCTTGACTCTTCTATTACCCGATTTCATCTGACCATGGAGCCAAGTGAACTCTGTCTTTACAAAATCCATGCTGACCCCAGAAGTCTCGGCAGGTGATGCAATTACCTCCAGGTTGGGTTGAGACTGCGCATTAAAACTCCCGGGAAGCCACAGATCACCCTTGCTTTTAGGAAGTGCACGTTTATCCCTCAAGGACCTGATGGACATTTTCCAAAAAAGGAAATTGCAGAATACATGACTTCTCTTTATGCATCTGTCTGGCTGAGACCCTACACTATTTTTTTATTCATTGTGTAGATACAGGCATCTCCCCTTCCACAGTAGGTCATTAACCTACCTTTGCCTTACCTCTCAGTATTTTATTCACTAGTAGTTGGGTATGTATCTTTATCTATCTATTCCTTAAAATTTTTTAAAATTATTTATTTATTTATTTGAGAGAGGGAGAGAGCTAGAGAGAGAGCAGGGGGAGGGGTAGAGAGAGAGGGAGAAGCAGACTCCCCACCCAATATGGGACTCAATCTCAGGACCCTGAGATCATGACCTGAGCCTAAGACCGATGCTTAATCGACTGAGCCACCCAGGCACCTTATTTAAATAAATAAATAATTTGCTTTTTAAGTAGGCTCCATGCCCAGTGTGTAGCCCAATGTGAGGCTTGAACTCATGACCCTGAGATCAAGACCTGAGCTGAGATCAAGTGTCAGATGCTTGACCTACTAAGCTACCCAGGCGCCCCTGGTTATGTATCTTTAGACTGCCAGGAAACTGGTGTTTATATTCAGGATAGCAATCTTTATTTATATATTTATGTCCTTACCAGTCAGCTTGACTTGTCTAGAATCATGTCCTATATATCACAGTCTTTTGCTAAAATGTGCAGGACTTTCTACATTCCATTATCTCTGACCATTCAGTTTAGAATGTGGAATTGGTGGCCTATAGTGAATAATACTCCTACCTATATGGCATCTCCCTCTGAAGTTCTCAGGAGATGGATGCATTAATTACGGAGCATTCTGATACAGAATGTGTAACGTATTTTATAGAGCCTCATTCTCCCTGCCCTCCATCTTTCTGTTATGGTACCAGAATCAACATTTGACCAATGTTTATTTCAAAGTTATGTAAGATCCATAAAACAGTGGCAAAAAGAAAGTGATGTAAACATTAACAGGGCTTGCAAACAATAATCAAAACCGTTCTCTAAAAGAAAGATTGCATGTTTCTTCCAAAGGAGATGTTTTCTGGCAGCCGTTAGCATGGTAGCTGCGTCTTTAAATGAGGGTCGTTTTGTATCACCGAAGAACAAAAGTCTAAAGGAAATTAAAGGCTTTTCTAACTACTTCATGTCGCTGTTGGAATATAAAAACGCATTCCTGAACAACCACAGCATTTCCATAAGCCAATAAAATGATGACTCAGAAAGTTAAATACCCAAGCCACAAACCACTTACATATGAATGTTTTAAAGTTATGTAAAAGTCCTATTTTTTAAAATATTTGTATAATTAGAGAAGAAATAAATTGTGCAAAAGTCATTTAACCACTCACTCTTCCCTGAAATATCTCAAGGAAATTCACTCATTTCAAAAAATGCAACGCTGAAGAACATTGTAGAGTTCCAACAGATTTATTCTGATGACAGTAAACATTCTTTGCCATTTGCTTCCTTTGATGTCCTAATGCAAAGGAGAATTTCAGATCAGGACCTTTTGCTAGCACACATTCTAGTGGATTGCTTGCAGTTCAGTGATGTACCCATCCCAATGTCTTTGACTTCAGCCTTATTTGTGGTCACTTAACCAAATTCCTCAGATTGTGGCCTGGTCCCTGGTTATTTCTATCATCTAAAGGCTGGTTCAAATTTCTACACATGTGAGTTGATTAATTGTGTGGACATCGGCTTTGAGCAAAACCAGATAAATGGACTGAACCACGTTGTGGTTGATTTGGTCGGCTCATGGAAATAGCAGATAGTACCCAAAACACAATGGGCAGCAGAGAGCCAAAGTAGCAGTATAATCCCTGACACCCAGTATATGATCTCTGTGAATTGTTATTTAATGCCAACTGATGAATGATCTTGATCATTAATATAAAACTTTGATCTCAAAATATGTATTGTAGGTGAAGAAGACAACTTGTCTGTTCCTTTGTAGCCCCTGAAATCTTAAATGAACTGAGTTACTGCACTGAGTGTAGAACTAAGTTCCATCCTTGGAGGCAGAGTGGTTCTCTTTAAAATACACTTATTGTATAATTTCCATAAACCAAACAAATGTGGGAATACAGAGATCTGTCATTAAAGAGAGAGTTCAGAATCTAGAGAGAGAGTTTTATAATATGGATATTAACAGAGTTGCAAGGAGCTCCAAAGTATCTACAAACCACATTTTATACTCAGTATAACCACATTTTATACTCAGTATACTCAGTAGTCTCCATATATATAAAACAGAGAGAAATAATATTGTACAAATTAATATTGAATAGATTAATAATATTACCCAAGTCTTAAGGCTGTTGTGAGGATCAAATGCATTATTGTAGATAAAATGTTCACACTAGTGCTTCACACATATTAAATGTTAGCAACTGTTAGCACTTGTTATCATCATGGAAACTCCACACTTTCCTTTCTTCTTTAGTTGCTGTAGTAGTAGCTGCTACTTAATGGATGCTTATTGGATACCACATATCTTATTCTTTTTAGGATTTTTTGTTTGTTTGTTTGTTTGTTTAAAAGAGAGAAAAAGAAAGAGAACAAGATGGGAAGAGAGGGAGAAGCAAATTCATCACTGAACAGGGAGCCCTAATGGGGTTCAGTCTCAGGACCCCGGGATCATCACCTGAGCTGAAGGCAGACGTTTGATCAACTAGGCCACCCAGGAGCCCCCTATCTCACATATCTTACCCCAAGTAATATTTTATTAGTCTTTCCCATAACTCTCTGAAGTAACTATTTATAATCCCAATTTATAGGTGAGAAATTTAGCATTCAGAAACTCAATAATTTGCTTGACTCAGCTCTAATAAATCCAGAGCTAAAATTTGATCTATATTTTTCTTCTAAAGCACACCATGGACGAAGATCATTAATGGAGAACTGGGATGACTGCTCAGGTCTCCAGCAGTTTTACTGTCTGGAGGGCTGGCCCTTTCCATGTACCCTTTGCTGTCTTTATGTTGAGATAGAGATCTACTATAACTTGCAGGGTACTGGAAAAAATATACAAAGTGAATTCAAAGAATTGTTCTAATATTTTCTCCCTTTCTACAGCAGGCCTGTAGAGAAGATGGAGTTTGTGGCCCTCATGGAATGAAGAAAAAGTATTTGAGCATTAGACCTCCCACTTTCAATGGTTTGTACAAAGACTTCTATTTCTAGAAGAAAAACATCTATCATGTCCCGTTCATCCCAAAGCACTGAGCAGTCCAGAGAGGACCAAACAAACGTGATCCATGAGGAACAGCGATGAACAAGGTTGCAGGGGAGAAGCACATTCTGCTGGGGCAGAGCCTACACTCGCTGCCCTGAGGACCCTACCCTGTGTCAGGGTCCTCCCTGGGTCTTTCTTCAGCAAACCAAGCATGATTAAAGTGGGCTTTTAACAATACTCAACTGCCTTTTTATGTGATCAGCTGTGTTTATTTTTATTGTTTTAAAACTTGAATATGTATGCTTGAGTGGGTGTGTACACACTCACACACACACACACACACACATACACACGCATGTGTATTTTTTCTTTATAAGGTAACGAATGGCTAAAATTGATTAAACAGTTAACTACTTGCTAGGACTGTTCATGCAGTACATTATTTCATTTAATTAATTTCATTTAATAGTTTACATTATTTCACTAATCTTTAAAGCAGCCCTATGAGGTAGATATTATTCTTATCCCATTTTCACAGACGAGGAAACTGAGGGTCCAAGAATTTTAAGTAAAACATCCAAGATCACATGGCTAGTAGAGTATCTGAGGTTGTAAAGCTAGTAAAAATGAGAAGTCAGACAGCTAAATGCAGATCTTGAGTTTTTATGTATTGTGTCAGACCACTTCCCATGGTCTTTAGAAAATTTTGAGAATAATTAAGAAATAAATGTCACTTATGATTACATTAAGAGCAAATCATTGTCCATATTTTCATGTTTTTGTGCACATATAAAATATTACACCAGTGCAAAGTTTTCATTTTTTCATTTGATGTATCATAATGCACAACTTAAAGTATTTTAAGTTGTTTGAATATTATGACTTCATTTTCTATAGTATATATTATTTATTTAATGATTTTACTGTTTTTAAGAATTCATCTAGCTCTCATTTTTAACCATAAAAACATTTTATTGATATCTTTGTGTTTAATGTTTTTTATTCAATTATTTATGACTGTCTTTGGGGATATAGTCCTAGAAGTGTAATTCCTATGTCAAAGGCATGATTTTGTTTTAAAGCTCCAGAGTCCACTGAGTGAAAATTTATTTAGAACTTCTCACGAGAGTTTCTATTCTTTTTACCTGTGAACCCCTTATTTACTTCTCTATAGCAGCTCTTACCCTGTGAAGAATTCCAACTTTCTTCTCATTTAGAGGACAAGTTGTTTTCCAGATGGGAGCCAGCTACTCACTTCAACAGATATAAGTTTAACAAGTTGATATAGTGTTTGCAACCCTTACCCAGTGTTCTCTCCCAAGTCAACCATTTCACTCCTTAAACACAGGCTTTGGAGTCTTTAGTGCTTTCCAGAAAGTTCTAGAGAGTTCTGTCTGTGATGCCACTTACTCTAGAATGTCCAGGTCTTCTTGGAGTCTTCCCAGTCTCTCTCTTTCATGCTTTCATATTCACTCTGCCTCAGCATATTATTCAAAGGTGGCCTCTACTTCCCCATTTCAACTAGAGCTATTGCTTTCCTAGTTTCTCCGGTGGCTGGAAGCTTTCTGTACTTTGTGTGCTTTTATTGAGCCACCAGATCTTGCATTTGAAGACAGCTGCCCATCCTTCTAAGTCCCTGACTTCCTTTGGGTGCTGGGCTTTGCAGCCAGGCTTTTACTTGGGATTGCGTAACATATCATCTCTAGGTAGGAGGGAAAGGAATAATCTTCCAATCTACAAAATGTCTCTCAGGCACGACCTAAGAAGAATTGACATAAGTAGAACTTGGACATAAGTAGAACTGTAACTATTCTCAACACTGTAAGTCAACACTTAGCAAATTCACTATGAAGGAAATAAGCTCCACTTTTCATTTGCACACTTGGGGCTAAACCCATATTGCAAACAAAAGACAGGTTAACACAAGTTAGCTGGTAAACAAACCTCATCTTTTTAATGAGAGGATCGAGAAGTGTTCTGTGAATTGCAAAGATGACAATGGGATCCTGCAGAAGACCATGAAAGACGAACTCTATTGTCCATGACAGCTCACTCTTTCAATGAGTACTGGTATTGGCCTTATAGAAACAGAGATCAGGTGAGTCGAGTCCCATGTATTTAGCTGAGGACTAGGAGGTAGAAATCAGAAAATTTGGGGGTTCAATCCCAGCCATGACAATGACTTCACATATTTGGACAAGTTATTTTGACTTTTGTTTCTCAACAGGAAGTGCTAATAGGAGAGAGATGACATTACAATACCAAGTGTGAACTGTAAGGGGAAAGACGAAACAATCCATCTAGTTAATTCTTCATCTAGAGAAGAAGGACTAGAGAGAAGTCACCGCTCAACTTGCAGCCCATGCCATCTTCTAAGTGTGTGTGCTGCTGCTTTCATATTTACAATTTTCATATTTACATATTTACATATTTCAATTTTGAAATAATAAAATAATACCTACTAGAATATAACATTGAAACCATCCTAAAATGTTGGCCAAGTGGTAGAGGCAGTGATGGAAATCAAAGCCTTGTGAAAATAAGACCTGGTGACTTTGCATCTCTTAGATTTTTTCATTTCCCAAAAGAAGAAAAGTACAGGCTCATTCTGTCAACTACGTGTTGAAAGGTTTTTAGAAATCTGGACAAAAGAGAGTCCATCTTTTTCAAAACACTTTTTAATATTTATTTCTCACGGTTAATGAAATTTCTTAGCAAAGAAAGTATTTTAGCTTCCCGAGGGGTCAGGGAACACAGCAGAGAGGTGATGGAGTATTTTAGGGACAGATAGCCATGGGCTTGGAAGACTTAAAAATCACTGAGACAAACATGGCTTGATTGTCTAGGATCAAACACTCAATATTAGATAAGACAAACTAGACCAGGGACTCCTGGGTGGTTCAGTCAGTGAAGTGTCTGCCTTCGGCTAAGAACACCATCCCAGGGTCCTGCCATCCAGCCAGGCTCCCTGCTCAGTGGAGAGCCTGCTTCTCCCTCTCCTAGATTATGTTCTAATAATTTTGAACAAAGTTGTTTTGCTAGTATTTGAAATGTTTTTCCTCTAGAAATGATGTTGTGAATGGTGGGTTATACTTCATTGAATAACCCCTGTCCCAACACATTCCCAATACATACATACACAGGCACACATACACACAAATCCACACTTTCAAGTATGCGGCAACATGACACAGCACAGGCTTTGATTAATGGGACATGGTAATAACCTACCAGGAGTTATCATGGGAGGAATTAGTGACCTTAGAAAAACTGCTTAATTTCTATCATTTTTGTTTTATTTATTTGAAAATAAAAACAGGGGCACCTGGGTGCCTCAATTCGTTAAGCATCTGACTCTTGATTTGGGCTCCAGTCATGGTCTCAGGGTCTGTTCTGAGCATGGAGCCTGCTTAGGATTCTCTCTCCCTCTCCCCTACCTTGCCTCTCACTCATGCATGCTCTCTCTTTCTCTCAGAAAAGAGGAAAGGAAGGAAGGAAGGAAGGAAGGAGAGGGAAAAATAATTATAAATTCCTCATACAGGTGGATGGTTAACTTCTTCACAGGGTGGTTGGTTGTAAGCATGACATAAGGTAAGGTAAGCAAAAGTTCTTTTTACATTGCAATGTCCTACAAAATGTAACTTATTAATGTACTCTTGTGCTCTGTGGTTCAGCTACTCTCTGGATTAAATCACCCTTCATAAAGGATGTGGAAAACAAATGTTATTTAAAATGTTTCTATAGAAGAAAGTGCAGAGTGTGTTAAAATGGGCTATAGTACGTCAGGAAACTAACTCCCCCAGCTGTGGTGTTGCCAGCCAGCCATCTGGCCAACAAGTATTTCTTCACTGTCTCCCCTCCCTTTCCCAGCTGTAGTGATGGCTGCTTCCCAGAAAGCGATGTCTGTCTATTCTCCCTCCTTCGGTGGGCCTGTGTTTACCATATTATCCTCCTTATTTTCATAACTTCCCTTAAAACTGTCATGAAAGTTTCATAGCTCTCTGCTCTCTAGTTATACCATGCACATGAAGTTTGTTTCTTTGGTCATTCTAAACCACTGGAAGAAAGACCCACCTTCTCATCTACAGATCAGAGTATCTAGCACAACTCTAGACACAAAATTAATACCTAGCAGATGCTAAGTAAAGAGCAGGAGGGGTTTTCCAGGTGACGAGAACACTATCATAAAGCCAGAAGGTAAATGGGCTTGTTGCCTTTAATGGTAAGGTAAGCAAAAGTTCTTTTTACATTGCAATGTCCTACAAAATGTAACTTATTAATGTACTCTAGTACTCTGTGGTTCAGCTACTCTCTGGATTAAATCACCCTTCATAAAGGATGTGGAAAACAATGGGTATTATCTAGATTATAATGACCACATTGAGAAAGAAGCAGAAAAGATGCAAACCCCAGAGGGGAATGGAACAAACTAGAGCAAAGATCATCTATGAGCAGTAGTCCAGCCTGAAGGCACTCGAGGAGCAAGTCACTGGATACAAAATTTTAGTAATAGTAATTTCATAAGAAACAAAGAAGTGCCATTTGTCAGAAGCTTAGAAGAAGATTATCTTTTAAAAATGGGAGAAGATGAAGTTGAGCAGGAAAATCACTTTCAGGTGAGTAATTTTAGGTTAATGGTGTATGAAATAAATCTAAGAATGAGATGGTTCAGGCAGCCAGGTAAGTGTCCGGTTCACCTTGTTTGCACTCCTGACAATAAATAGAAAATCCCCTTTGCCTTCCTTATTTTGAATTGTACTGACTGTGCTAAAAGACTAAATGATAACTACAAATAGCAAATATTTTTAATGTGTACTATATCCCAAATCTATCTTACCTGCTTTAAATAGATTATCATATTTAATTACTGCATTAATGTAATGATTTAGGACTACTGGGGAAACTTCAACTTGGAAGTGTTAAGCAAGTTGCCCACTGAATTACTGAATTACACTGGCGTACACTGTTCACAAGTTGTGGGTCCAAGGGTTACACTCAACAATCACTGTTCTTAAGCAGCTCTCTTAACCATTTAATACCTCTTAACCATCATACCCCCAAATATGAAGAAAGCTTATTCACTTGGGGTAGTTTAATTCTGTGTCTTTTGATGTGAAAAAAACCAAAAACAAAACAACAGCAAAAAAATACCTCTTCCTCCAAACTAACATATATGCGGTCTTCTGTCCCAGTGCCATCATGATCATCCTTTCTACTTTTAACCCCAGCTGTCTGTTGGTCCTTCCTTCTTTCCCAGTTTTCCACACTGTATCCAGTTGACAACATTGCACAAGGGTTCATTGGCTCATTAGCGGTCTGTGGTTAATTTTGGTTAGACATCAGTGGGAGTCAAATAGCAAGAGGTCTGGCAAGTGGAGAGCTTGGGTTAGTTTGGTTCTACTTTGTCTTTCTCTGAGACCCATAATTCATGATCCAGAATCGTGGCTTATCCTTGGCCTGGCTTGTCGCCATGGTTGTCTTTGAGGCCAAGCAAGAGGCTGAGGTCAGGTAGTGTGGCTTTTCCTTTTTCAGGGCAGATGTGGGAGGGAGCTCCAAAAAGAGGAGGTAGCGGAGGGAGAGACGCAACAGCTGGTATGTGCCTTGTGTGTACCAGTCTAACTACTTTACATAAATTATTTCTGATCTTCACAATAATCTTTTGAGATGGGAAGCATTCTGATTATTTCAGGAGGAAACCAGGTGGATTTAGTTGTAGAAAAATGCCCACATTCACATTGCTGTAAATGACAGAATAAGAATTCATTTCAGGTTCACCTGATTCCAAAGTCTGCTTTCTGCTCTGTGTCAGTTGTAACCCAAGGGCTGGGAGTTGCCCCAAGTAAGGAGTTATGGGATTACAAACTCCTTGCTCATACTTTTTGATAACGAAACTATTCTCTTGGGAGTGATCACTAGTGCCGAGCTCTTTGCTGAGCACCTTCCATGCGTTGTCTAAACTAATTCCTCACAACTCTATGAAATGGATACTGTTGTTTTTTCTAATTTACAGAGAAGGGAAAAGAGCCTTAGCAAGATTAAAAAGTAGTTTTTACCTGGGATTAGACACCAGGTAATCTGATCCCAAATATCTTACTCCCATCTCCCAAGGGCCCTTTATAGGCATAGCACGAACTAGATGTTTTTGTTTGCCAGAGGTATATGTTGTTGTGTGCATATAAATACTTAGGTAGTGCTTATTAAATGCCAGGCACTGTTCTAAACTCTGGGTGGGAAGTCCTTAATTTAATCTTTACAAAAATCCTGGAAAGTAGCTATCATTATCATCTCTGTTTTACAGATGAGGAAAATAAGGCACCATGTGGGTAACTCATTTGCCTGTCATACAGCCATCGAGGGTCAGGACTCTGCTCAGAGATCAGGCTTCTACGCTCACTGAGCTCAGCTGCCTCTTATGCATACTGCTGCTGGAGCTCTTTTCCTAACACTTGGATCCAGTCTTGTCTATCCCCTTAGAGACTGGCAATTTCCCATTATTTATGAGACAAATTTAAAAATATTTTACTTGTCATTCAAAGCTCTTTACAATTCTGCTCTCTCTTGCCATTCCACTTTCATTTCTGGGGTTTTTTTTTTTTTTTTTTTTAAGATTTTATTTATTCATCAGAGAGAGAGAGAGAGCGAGCACAGGCAGACAGAATGGCAGGCAGAGGGAGAAGCAGGCTCCCTGCTGAGCAAGGAGCCCGATGTGGGACTCCATCCCAGGACGCTGGGATCATGACCTGAGCCGAAGGCAGCTGCTTAACCAACTGAGCCACCCAGGCGTCCCTCATTTCTGTTTTTGATTCACTTGCTCTGTCTACCTTAGACCAGCAGCCACCCTTAAACTCACCTAACCAGTCATACTCAGTTACTCATGATTTTCTTCTCAGATTGGGAATTTCTTTGGTTTTCAAAACCCAAATCAATGTTCATATTCTCTTAATAACTCTCTTCCCTACTAATCTTTCCTTTTTTCCTCTTCACATAGTTACACTTGCTGCCTTCTGGATTTGTGTATACTTACATAATAACAGTCTTTCACACTATCTTTCTGTCATATTGTGGTGTTTGTTCTTCTCCCATTCAGATGAGACTCTGGATCTCTCTAAGTCAAGCACTGTGTCTTATTACCATGCCCATAACTGTGCCTTGTATTTAGTGCAGATCGCTGGGCTTCATGAATACTGCGGAGTGAATGAGTATATTTGTAAGTGAATGAAAGTGTTGAACACGTTTTAAACTTTGAGGAAAAAAAAAAAAACAGTAGAATTTCTGAGTGCTGTGGAACTAGATTAACTTTCAGAGTTAATAAAAATTATTTCTGTATTGCATGCATTTTTAAGACAAGAGTATAGCAATATTTTCTGGTTTTGATAGAATTAGCACATCAGAGTTGCTAACGTGCTCAACAAGACTTTGATGAAAGGAGTTGTTCCTTAGTTGGAGGGATGAATAGAGTTGGTCCTCTGATGTTAGGTGGAGGTAGAGAGCACTGTTTTTTCTAGTTTTTCCAAAATATAACTCAAGAAGTTGATATTATATTTTAACCCCATGACTTTTGGTTGTACTACTTTTCTAGCTATCTTACTACTGGTATAGGATTTATCTTTGGGGATGATTTAAGTGTAGCAGAGGCAAACTCTTTCTGATAATGCTTTAAGCGATAGCTTTTCCCCCTCTTGGGAAACACCCTATAAATTTCTTGGCTTCTTGCCTTTTCTCTATCCAAATGTTCCTCTTCCTCACCATGCTCCCACCCATCACATCATGCCCAAATTCTTAGTCGCAGAGGTCCATCTAAAATGTTCCATTCGCCATAAACTTTCTAGAGGGAAACTAATCTACTCTTATTCTCTCTTATGAAAACATGGTGTTTTTTGCAATTATAATAACATTAATCATGTTTGCCTACTCCTGTCTCTCTCCTAGTGGCTTATACGGTAATTGCAGGTGGGGGTCCTCGCATTTGGTGTCGTGTTATACCACTTTCTCCAAGTTATCCTAGCGTCCCTCCAGCTCCTTAGTGTGCCAAGTTCTTTCCAATGTTAGGGCTTTAAAGTTTTGGTTTTCTCTGCCTGTGTGTTAGACGCTTAGGGGAAACTGCAACTTTTCTTCTCTCTTCTCTTTTAATATGACTACCGAGCAGAGACTACATTTCTTACTTGGACTTTCACCTAGGTGTAGCCATATTGCAAAACGATATGACACCAACAGGATATGAGTGTAAGTAATTATCTCCAACAGATAGAGATGGCACTAATATTATCATTATCCAACATCACAGGGAAGATATAGGCTTACAGAGGTTCCATAATTCCGTTAATTAAAAGCTTATACTTTCAAGTTGAGACACTTCTACCCTCATGTATCTGAGGTGTTTGGTTTGCAAGAGTCAGGTGCACAAAATCCAGACAGTTGTGGGGTATCTGTAATTGGAAACCAAGCCCTAGTGAATGACGACCGCACCCAGGCAAGCCAGTTAGTTCCATGGTAGCCTATCCAAATACTCCAAATACCTGAACATCCAGCCAAACTTCCTGTACAAGTGCAACGTTCCAGTCATCTGTTTAAAGAAGATCTTCCAAGATGACCATCTCTCCTTCCTTCCTGCTGGCTGGAAGCAACTGTAGAAGTCACGGTGAAGGATGACAGAACTGCCCTTCTCAGCCAAGATCCCTAGATGACTTTATAGAACACAGCTTGACGGCCAACTCTGGCCTGTGATGTGAAAGAGAAATAAACTTTTGTTTTGTTTAGTCATTAAATTTTCGAATCTATTTATTAACCATTAACCCCAACTAATACGCCCCAGAACACCTTCTATCAGTAGTAAATCCTACTGGTATTTCGCTCTCAGCTTAACTATTCCATTCTTGAAGAAGTCTTCCCCAGCCTCTCAGTCTAAACAGTCTTCCCTGACATGTGGATTCTTCGATCCAGCTCTTTTCTCTTAGGAAGATCACGGCCTTCTGGAACTCTTTTTATTGATGTGGTTGTTGATCTCTCCCTCTTGCTGGATCGTAAGCTCTAGGAGCACAAGGACTGCATTTGCTCATTCACCGGCACTAATGCACTGTCAGGCACATAGGGGGCTCCCAAAAGAGATTTGTGAAGTAAAATACAGCTAATAGTAATAATTTGGGCAATAATGGTCACTTATTAAATAGTTACTATTTTCAAAAATTGTACTAAGTGTTTTACACACATTATTTTATTCAATCTTCCCAACAACACACAGAGAAGCCATTGAAAATATCAGAATCCCAGTTTACTAGAAAAACAGAGGTTTAGGGAAGTTCAATAACCATACAGTTTAACTTAGTTCAAAGCTTATATTTTCAAGTTGAGATTTTCTCCTGTGGTCCTATATCTCTTGAGAGTATGGTTAGCAAGAGCTGTGTGCGTAATATTCAGACAGTTCTGCTAACTGAGAGATCCAAGACTTCCACTAATTGAAATTTAGATCCTAGTGAATTATGACCACACCAAAGCAGACTGGTTTTGGTGTGAACACCCAGTGGACTTTCTGTGCACCTGCAACACTTACATTCTTATCTCTATGTAACTACAAAAGGATCAAAGCCTAAAAGCTGTTCATACTTTAAAGATACTCTCTAAAGCCTGGGTGGTTAAATCAAACTAGGGCACAAAGAAACAGTCTTTGGAACTCCCAAAGAAGCAACTACAAGATTTTTTTATTATTTTTTTCTTTGTTTGAGTCCAGGATTAGATCAGGGGTTGATTAATATTTTAGAGTTATGCATATTATTTTCTTATTGCATATTTGCGGTAAAGCCTCCACACACCAGCCAAGCCAAGACTTTAGTAGTTAGCACAAGAAAAATCTCTAGCTGTAAAGTCTGGTGTAGAAGATTGAGAATGGTAGTAAATCAGGAGTCAGGGTGCCCAGGATCTAGGTCTGCACTGCCCAGGATGGTAGCTATTTGCATTTAAATATAAATTTAAAAAGACTCAGTTCCTCAGTCACACTAGCCACATTTTAGATGCTCAACAGTCACATGTGTCTAATATGAGACGTGCAAATTCACAGACAATGTCCATCATTGTAATAAATTCTACCGAACAGTATTGTTCTAGACCAGGAATTTTTTGGTCTCAAGACACTTTTAAACCCTTTAAACATTTTTTTTTTTTAAGTGTTTCACTTTCTTAACTTCTATTTTATTTTTAGATTAAAATGTAACTGACATACAACATTATATTGTTTTCAGGTATACAGTATAATAATTCAATATTTGTATATAATGCAAAATAATCACCATAATAAGTTTAGTTAACACTCATCATCACATGTAATTACAAATTTTTTCTTGTGATAAGAACTTTTTAAAGACCTGTTCTCTTAGAAACTCCAAATATGCAATACAGTATTATTAATTACAGTCACTATGCTGTACATTATATCCCCAGGACGTATTTATTTTATAATTGGAAGTTTGTACCTTTTGACCCCCTTCACCCATTTCTTCTACCTCCTACCCCTTGGCCTCTGGCAACCACCAGTCTGTTCCACTTATGAGCTCGTTTCTTTGTTTTTGTTTTCTGTTTTCTGATTTCAAAGAAAAGTAAGGTCATACAGTATTTCTCTCTCTGATTTATTTCATTTAGCACAATGCCCTCGAAGTCCCTTCATGTTGTTGCAAATGACACAATTTCATTTTTTAAATGCCTTAAGACACTTTCAAACTCTTAAAAATTATTGAGGATCCCAAAGAGTTTCCCCTAAAATATGAATTATAACCATAGATGTATAGTGTATTAGAATTAAAACTGAGAAAATTTAAACCAACTTACATTCCACTAGCCATCAGAGTAATGACACTACCACATATCATATAGTCCCTGGAAAACCCCATTGTACACTTGTGAGAGGGTTGCAGAGGGGAAAAGCAAAGAACATCCTAAGATAAAATTGTTTTGACCTGACAGACACCCTGAAATGATCTCAGGGTCTCCTAAGAGTCCCAGATCACATTTCGAAAACCACTAACTAGATATAACTCTGTGACTACCTAGTTCTTTTTCTTTTTCTTTTTTTTTTAAGATTATTTATTTATTTATTTGGCAGAGAGATCACAAGTAGGAAGAGAGGCAGGCAGAGAGAGATGAGGAAGCAGACTCCCTGCCAAGCAGAGAGCCCAATGCGGGACTTGATTCCACGACCCTGACATAATGACCTGAGCCGAAGGCAGAGGCTTTAACCCACTGAGCCACCCAGGCACCCCTACCTAGTTCTTTTATTCCCTTTTTCTTCCAAATGCTCTGGTGTTTATTTTGCCCAATCAAAAATCAACGTCCTGATGATTTTAAATGTTGGGCGAAGTAAAAAAAATGTTTTTTTTAATCAAAGTCAGACTTCTTTGAGGGGGAGAAAATAAAGGCTCTCTCACCGTGGGAATACATTTAACCAAATGGAGGCTTAGCAGCTACTCCAATGAGTGGATTAGCTTTAGTTTGGATTAAGTGGGTGTTAGTGATTTCTCTGCTTTGACCTCAGTAAATTTTCCTAAACGGACGTCAGACTCACAGTGGCCCAGGCTGAATAACCCCAGACAGCAGCTTGATACTTATACTTCGAATTCTCCCCAATGTAATTTGTGTTTGCCATCATGTTGCCATATTAGTAAGGGCCTCTTGAAAGGTCATTATATAGCACAAATGGTAAGTTCATATAGAGATATCTATCTATATCTATCTGTATCTCAAAGTCCTGAATCTGACCCAAGTATAAGCACCATTAAAATGGTTCCATAATGTTTGGTTTTAAACTAAGTAGTCAAAAGTCTTTGCTTATTGGTTCTAAACATGTCAAAATGTTACACAATGCAATAATCATCCTGAACTTTCAGAGTGAACAACTTCTCTGCCAGTGTACTATTCCCGAGAGTAAAATGGAGTTGCTGACAAAGCACCTTGTAAGAGGCTAACCATAATAGACTTTGCAAAAATGTCTTTAATAAAAACAGGATCTTTTCTGGGAATTTGTTAATCTCCATTCTGGTAATGATCTGAATTTGGATGATTTTAAGTATAACAACCTACGAAAGGTTCCATGGGTTTTATTAGTATCTGTGACCCAAGTTGCCCCTTGCTAAGGTGTCTCTTTATGTAAGCACATGATGTCTGAGATATGTAAGTAGAGGAAACAGGAAAGGAGGAAATCCCCCTGCAGTGGTAAAGGGTAGAGCCAGGCTGGTGAAACGCATCATCCAGTGAAGTTGTTGCCCCTGTCCTCTGATGATTCTCTGCTAGTTCTTGACAAGAGAAGTTACTCACAAATAGTTTCTTTACTCTTGTCAGTGACTGAGTCCTGTTTTCTTCCTCTCCTTTCTAGATAGAACCAGCTTCAAAGTTTTCAAAGACTTTTTCTAAGTAAGCCAAGTGTGTATTCTGAACAAGTCAGACTCTCGAGGCCACCAAGGCAAGTTTCTTGAGTGATGCTGCTTGGATGGGCTGCTGGGTTGATTGGGATTCATGTACAGCTCCTTTCAGCGCTTGAGCAGAGCTACCAGTGAGGGCAGCAGTCTGAGGGGGCCCTTCCTCACATATAACCTGAAGGGAAAGAATCACCTCTGTGATTCAGAACAGCCTTCTGAACCCCTTCTTCACTCCTTCCTCACTGTAACCCAACTTCAGATAGGACCAGGAATAAGCATAATTATTCTGTCATTGATCTGGACCTCATCTAGTTACTGCCCCAACTTTGCTTTGGAAATGTATCACTTACAAAAACTTCACAAATAGATATATAATCTGTTATTGTGCTCCGCATCATAGGATAGTGTGACCATCTTGATTTGAAAAGAAAGAGGTGAGGCTTTGTGAATTAAGCTGCTTATTGAACAATCATATCACTGCAAATTATGATGTCTAGAGAGGATGTGGTAATGGGTTAAATCCAATAGTGCTGTAAACCTTCTAAAAAAACTCAAAGCTAGTATTTTAAAAAATCATTGCAAGCGGAGTCTGCCGTAGGCTGAATTTTGTTTTCAGTATGCACTGAATCTTGCTTCTGCTTCCCGACTGCATTCTGTCTCTCTTTCTGGTTGAGGATGATAACATCCTCTTATTTTAAAGAGTTACATAAACATCCTCCCACCAGAGCCAAGTGCCTTTCTCTGCAAAGATGTCAGATCAAAGTTAGTACAAACTCCTTTGACCATTTCCTGCTGCATCGTTCCAAATTCACTACCCCCAAATGTTGTTCTATCCTTTTGGGGAGCTCCATGCTTTATCATGCTCCTCCTGATCTTCAGGGATGGGACATTTACAGCTTATCCCAGGGGTAGAGACAGTGACAGTGTCACTGTGAGGTACCTCACAACTGTCTGCCCTAGGGAAAAAGCGCAGGGTGAATTCACCACTAGCATCCTCCAATATCCACTGGTGGCAACAAGAGAGTCAGCTGCCTCTACCTTGTGGGTGCTCGCATGTCACAGAAGTTCCAGGGCATAAAGCAAGAGACATGCTGTGTAGCTAAGGCCAGGTGTGGTCAGGTAATACCGACTCAGAGTGGCTTACTGCACGAATGGCTGGGTAGAGGGTGAGTGTGGAGGATGTGAGGCAGGGCACAACCCAATACAATAATTACAAATAATTATTGTAGTATAGTATATACTATAGGAAGTAATACAAAATCTATGTGTGGGAATGTGTTCTCTTGGTGCAGAAAACAAAACTAAGCATTCTGGATGAATTTTTCTGGGAAAAATGTGATTTATTTGTCTGGATACAGACAAATATCCAAGGAAATAAATTGAGTATAGAGCTAGGCAAGATTCCTCCAGTCCAATGTTCTGACAGTTCTTGTATCCTACTTCTTGGTATCCCTGAACAACTTGGTATCCCTTTGTTCCCAGTTTGTTGGTCTCTAAGAATGTGGCCAAGCAAAGTAAGTTGTGGTTTTACTGATAAAGTTCCTTATTCTCCTAATCTGATGGCTCAGAGTGAGTCAATTTATGCTTTGGCTGGGGCTTTAGGTAATGTCACTGCCATTCCAATAGACTGCAGCTGCCTGCCCTTTGGCTGGTTTGGATCAGTGCCTAGGTGGCTCTTCTGCTCTGTAGTGGTAAAGGGAGGTCAGCCAAGTCCGTCCTGGGTCAGAAATAAAGCCTTAGACAACACTGTTGCTGGAAGGAAACAAAGAGAACCCAGAGAAAGGGAAGAAGAAAGGAGTCGTCTTCTTCCTTGGCAGACAAGAAAGAACACATTCAGATGTCACCTGGGTTCTAATCCTGACTGTCAAACAGGATGAGGAAGGGGCGGTTACATGATGAGCAGGATCTCCCAATGGCACCCGGATTGGACAACCTTTATCATAGTTTTGTGTTCTAGTACAGAGGCCTGCTGTTCATCAGAGTCAAGGTCAGGAATGCTAGGTGCTCTTCAGGAACCTACAGATAGTGCTCCTTACAACTTCCTGAATTATGAGTGTTGATTCAACTAAGACAAGAAAAAGTAAGTTAGATAAAAGACCAAAATACCACCCTTACTACTAATAAAGCTCGTATTAAAGATCACAATTTACATCTATCGGTTGATGTACTCCTTAATACTGAAACTCAGAATTAGGCAGATTTATATACCTCGCAACAAGTTGGGTCGAAAAATCGCAGACATCCCTGTGGGGTAAGCTGCTTTCACACATGACAGAGAACAGAGCAGATAACTCACTATAGGTGCCCAGGTGGCTCCCAGGAGAAAGGTAAGAGGGAGATGTTATGTTATGCAGATCTACTTGGTTCACTGCAAACTCATCCATCCAAATCATCATCATCATCATCATCATCTTCTTCTTCTTCTTCTTCTTCTTCTTCTTCTTCTTCGAGAGAGAGAGAGAGAGAGAGAGAAAGTGCATGTAAATGGAGGAAGGAGGGACAGAGGGAGAGGGATATAGAGAATCTTAAGCTCCACAATGGTGCTGCTCCTCCATCTAAATAATCTTAATTTTCCTCTCAGAAGCAGAGACCAGATTAATTCACTTTTTAATACACCTTCTTTTCCATAAGCAGATACATCAAGAGGGAGTAAAACCAAGTTTACAGGTAAAAGACCTTCTTTTTCTGAGCTGTACAACCTGCAGGTCAACGGGGACACCCCCGCCCCTCCCGTCATCTCTTTGTTGTGGGTAGGCTTGTTGCGGGATACCTTACCTTCACACTCTGGCTCGCTCTGTCACTCTAGATTTTGACTTTCCTGGGTCAGTATTGAGAATGATAAGGAAAGGATGACAAGGAAACTAAAACTTTTAAAGAAAGTTTTTTTATACCCATTTGTTTACTGAATGGAGAAAGAAAGCTTCAAAGATAAGATATATACTATTTCAATGATTCTAGGATTCATATTTGATCACATTTTAACACCTCCACAGTCATGATATGCTTACCACTAATGGGAAACACAGATCAGCTGACTGATATTTCTTCTCAATGGCATGTAAAATAATGATGACTTGCAATCTATAGTGTCTAAGAATGAACAAGTAGTTAATAAATGACGAGCCTCAAATTTGTCACTTGGGTTGTGTGATTTCAAACTTCAGACTATTTTTTGACCCACAACCCTTTTCCCTTAAAATATTCAGGCAATTAAGGCAACACGTGTGTTTCATGTTCTATGCAAATGATTTCCTCCCTTCCCCACAGCATTTCACATATTGTCATGCCGTTTGGCATTCAGTCTTGCTTGACCACATCTGTACAGAATTATGCTCTGTGGGAGCCAAATTCCTTCTTTTGTGAACCAAGGCTTCTCAATGAGTTTTATGAAGTGGACTGATGAAACATATCATTATCACAAGTTGGACTGATGGTGATTGAAATGTTTCAGCAGCTGGGCCTTGTTAGAAGAACAAACTGTAGGGCTGACACTTGATGTCAACTCAAGTGGAATGTGAGGGAAAAGGCGAGGGAACTTTTCTTATTGCTTAAGACTATTCCCTTTTGCAATCAAGAAATGTGGGAAATAACAAGGGATTATTTCGTAGTTGGTTTCTCAAGCAAGGCTTTGAATTTTTTCAGTTAAATAAATCATAAGTGTCTCCTTTGTGCAAAGTGTGAACTGGTTGCTTCAGGAGATAGGACATGCCACCTGCCACTGAGAACCTAATATGACAAAAACAGGGACTGCAGTCAAGACCAATAGAAGAATGAGAGGGTCAGATAGGTGATACAGGGTTTTGAAGAAGGAAGAAATTATGTATGTCTGAGAGAATCAAGAGAAACATCACTTAAGCAAAAACTTAGGTGACATTTTTTCAACTTGAGATGTGACTGAGACTTCTGGTTTCTAATAATGGCAGTCTTGGTTATCTGGAGCCCCGCTCTCACAGAAAACAAATTTAAAAAGTAGGTAAAATATTTTTAAAAACTCTTTTAAAAGTTAAACAACCAAAGCAATAAAGAATCATTAGATCAAGATTTGAAGAAAATCAAGAAATCAGACAAATAAGTGGAGTATAAAAGACACTTTTATAAGGTGACTTGCTCATTCCCCCAAATCTGAACTTTAGTTTTGCTGACCCACATATAATGGCCAGTCTAATAGAAAACAGCTGTCGGTGAGTTCATAACCTAGGACACTGCACACACAGGCCAAAGAAGACCCAGGTGTAAGCCAGCCCTCAACCGTATTTCACACTGAATGGCTAAGTCCAGGAATATTAAACTTCAGACTTAAAGATTTAAGGTGGTCCTGGCCTGATAGAGATTTGGAATACAAATCAACTTGGGGATAGGCAATGACCAGCAAGCAGGCATACACTATCTTCAAGGTCAAAATACTTTGCTGCTGGTAAGGATATGACCACATCCATACAGACACGGACATTACTAACTTTGTGTAAGTGTGTGTGTGTGTGTGTGGTGTGGGGGGGTGATTACACTATAAATTACCACATTTTGAAACTGGCATCTTTAAAGACAAAGAATCTGCCTGCATTTGTGATTTTCTCAAATTAAGTTACTGGTGAATATTTAAGTCAAGAATATCCAGCTCAGTATTTTCCCTGTATTTCATATCTTTCTTGCATGAAATGGTTTCTTATTCTAATCGTAGTAAGGATAGTGAGTCCTTTCAAGGAATTTCTGTCTTCAAAATATGCTAATCATGGATCAATGTCCTTTGGGAACTTATAATAAGAAAGCTAATTTTTCTCAATAGGTGTGACAGACAATTTCCTTCAGTAGTTTGGGTTATTGTAAGGCGTAACATATCTGGGATATGCATATTGTAGCCAACATCATTAGTCATTTGAAATATGAGTATAAAACACAAAGTATTTTTTTTTCTCCCAGTCTCCATTGTTGGATCGTCTTCACAATTTTCTGACTCCTGAGAGTTCGTGTGTGTCCAAGTCCGTCCTGTGACCCCTTCTCAATTTTATCTACAGCCGAGACCTAGGTTAACTTACTTGGATTTTCATTACCTAAGCTTTCCTTATCCCTTGTACGCTGAGGACGTTTCCACTGATGTCTCTACCTCTCACTTTTCCTCTGAGCATCGAGACAGATGTTGCAACGGTTCAGTGTCTCCACTTAGATGTCCAACACACATCTCCAATCTTGCATGTCCAGAAGAGAACTCTAGTTACCCTCCGAAACCAACTTACTTATTCCTTGTCTTTATTTGGTAAAAGCCACCATCATTCACTCAATTGCTAAGACCAAAACTGCATTGAAGGCTCTGATTCCTCACTTTCTTTTTTCATACCCTGCCTCAAATCCATCAGCAAATCTTCAGAATATATCACTCATTTGATATTTCTCACTCTCCCTATGGTTACCTCCTTAGACCAAGCCACCATCACAGTCTCATGGGAACCACCATGAAAGCCACTGAACTTGCCTCTTCACCTGGGGTAAACAGGTGAACCCTCACTGTTCTCGACACTCCAGCCAGAGTGATACTTAAAGTGAAACAAAATATTTCATTCTTTTGCTCTCAGTCCTTCAATGTCTCCTCATTACACCAAGAAGAAAATCTAAAATTTTTTCCTTGCCTGCAAAGTCCTTTATCACAGTCCCTGGCTACCTCTTGAGCTTTATGTTTGAGACCGTTCCTCTCATTCACGCCACAATGTCAACCTTTCCTTTTTCCTTATTCTTTCTAGAGTGTGCCATTCATAATTTCATTTTGGGAACTTTGCTCTTCTTCTTTCACTTGCCAGGAATATTCTCCCACCATTCAAAGGCCTTGCTCTTACATTTTACTTGGTTTCTTGTTGAAATGTCCTCTTCTCAGAAAAAAAAAAAAAAAACTTTCTGGACCATCCTAGCAATTCCCTTGCCCATTTATGTTTCTTCCTTGCCCGATCTAATTTTTCTGATGTAAATCTCAGAATATGTAATAATATAACCTGATATTCTGTGATATATTTATTTGTGATTGCCTTGTGTCCGACACGATGATACAAGCTCCATGAGGCCAGAGCTTTACCATATCTTTGGTTTTTGGAAAATAAGCCAGAATATGGAGACACTCATCACATAAATGGATGAACACCAGTATTCCAGGCTCTTCAATGACCTGGAAAGGGATTTACATTTACTAACGAGCTAAAGATGGCTTAGTCCAAGAAAATGAAAGATCCTCTTTACTCTCCATTTTCTAGAATCTGGACTTGGAAACTGGTTAAACTCAAGTAAAAGGTTCTTTGTTCATTCCATATGACTTTTTTTTTTTTTTTTTTTTTTTTTTTAAGGAGAGTGTGTGTTGTGGAGAAGGGACAGAGGGAGAGGGAGAGAGAGAATCTTAAGCAGACTCCAAGCTCAGTGCAGGGCCTGATGCCTAATGAGCCCAGTATGGGACTCAATGCCGGGCTCCATTTCATGACCCTAAGATCATGTGACCTGAACTGAAATCGAGAGTTGGACACTTAACTGACTGAGTTACCCAGGTCTCCTTACATAATAAGATTATTAAATCCTTTATCCCATTATATCTGCTTCTGGGATAGTAACAGTGCTTACATCATAAGATTGCTGTGGAAATTAAATAACTTAAAGCCAAAAAAGTGTTTTAAGGGGACCAACATATATAGTAAGTACTTAATAAGTATTATCTGTTGCCATTAAGATTATTGTTGTTACTTTAAATTTAGAGTTTCCTTCTTAACCAGTAATAGATTACTCTTACTCTCCATATCTTGCATATGGAAACATTCATTAAATGTTACTGTAATATTTACTGTATCTGATACAGGCTGCTCTGTCTTCACTTTGCACAGAGATGTAGGGCCCCAAATGACTTTTTAAGAAGTTTGTGCCTACTACTGGGTGTTTACCCCAAAGATACAGATGTAGTGAAAAGAAGGGCCATCTGTACCCCAATGTTTATAGCAGCAATGGCCATGGTCACCAAACTGTGGAAAGAACCAAGATGCCCTTCAGCGGGCGAATGGATAAGGAAGATGAGGTCCATATACACTATGGAGTATCATGCCTCCATCAGAAAGGACGAATACCCAACTTTTGTAGCAACATGGATGGGACTGGAAGAGATTATGCTGAGTGAAATAAGTCAAGCAGAGTCAATTATCATATTGTTTCACTTATTTGTGGAGCATAACAAATAGCATGGAGGACATGGGGAGTTAGAGAGGAGAAGGGAGTTGGGGGAGATTGGAAAAGGAGGTGAACCATGAGAGACTATGGACTCTGAAAAACAATCTGAGGGGTTTGAAGGGGCGGGGGGATGGGAGGTTGGGGGAACCAGGTGGTGGGTATTATAGAGGGCACGGATTGCATGGAGCACTGGGTGTGGTGCAAAAACAATGAATACTGTTACGCTGAAAAGAAATTAAAAACCAAATAAACAAACAAACAAAACAGGAAAAAAAAAAAAAGAAATTTGTGCCTACTGGAACCAGAATCATGCAAAGCAAGAGCTGACAGTATGTTAGGCTAATACTGTGTTAGCATTTTTTTTTTCCAGAATTGTGAGTCAAGAGAATATATTTCTGTGCTGTACCCATTTTACTCTTCATTGTGTAAATGTTGACTTTTCTTTGTGTCAGTATAACTACGAAAGGGCTCTTTATGGGGACCCCTGCGTGGCTCAGTCGGTTAAGCGTCTGCCACTCCCCCTGCTTGTGCTCTCTCTGTCTCTCTCTTTCTCTAACAAATAAACAAATAAAATCTTTAACTAAAAAAAAAGAAAGATTCTTCTCCTACCCACTTAAGCCCCCATGTTGCATCAATGAAACAAGATGGGATTGGGAGGGAGACAAACCATAAGTGACTCTTAATCTCACAAAACAAACTGAGGGTTGCTGGGGGGGAGGGGTTTTGGGAGAAGGGGGTGGGATTATGGACATTGGGGAGGGTATGTGCTTTGGTGAGTGCTGTGAAGTGTGTAAACCTGGTGATTCACAGACCTGTACCCCTGGGGATAAAAATATATGTTTATAAAAAATTAAAAATTAAAAATAAAGAAAGAAAGAAAGAAAGAAAGAGCTTTTTATGGTGGCTGTTCTTTTTTTGTCTTTGCTATATTACCGAAAGGTAAAATAATCTTGTTACTTCTCTTTCATTTCTGATTTTATTTATTTGGTTTCTCTTTTTTTCTTGATGAGTCTGGCTGAAGGTTTATCTGTTTTGTTTATGTAATTTTTTAATGTTTACATTCCTTTTATTTTTTAATAAAAATAAAATTTACTATTTTTTTTCTTTTTTTTCAAATTTTTATTTAAGTTCTAGTTACCTAACATATCATGTGATATTTGTTTTAGGAGTAGAATTTTTAGTGATTCATCACTTACATACAACACCCAGTGTTCATCACAACAAGTGCCCTCCTTAACCGCCATCACAATTTAGTCCATCCCCCACCACCTCCAATTTTGTTTATTTTTTTAAAGAACCTGCTTTTAGTTTCATTAAATAATCTCACAGTGGAATTGTAGAGAGACAAACCACTTGTGTTATTTCTCTGTGAACCTGTCTAGTTCCCCATGAACTCTTTGGGAATATCCCATCAGTAGGTTCAGCACTGGGTTTTTGTAAAATGTAAATCAGTTGTGGAAGAGTTGGGTATTGGGCATTGATTCTCCATGATTTGAAGCAGTGGTTCTCAATATTAGTATTCATATGGTTATTATTGCTGTATATTACTGGTTATTATGATCTGCAAAGACCTTTTTAATACATGATTCTTCTGATCAGTCATTCCTCTTCCATAAAATTTGAAAATCATGAACATACCATGTATCTGTTCATGTAATGTGGCCCTTTGGAAGGTCATGAACAAGTGTAATTTCTAAGATTAATCTACGTTCCTAAACCAATTGTTTGTCTCATTAGGGACAATATCACTCTCACTGCGGATGCAAATTTTAATGTAACTCCAGGTTGTATACTCAGTTGTCATTAGAAATAAATGTAAACTTTAGCCAAAGAAAGTAGGTGATTTAAGAGAGAGTTGCATAAATTTCCATCTAAGCTGGTCTGGGGAAACATTTCCTAATATAAGGGATAGTAAAGGATTTTGTTGTTCTTGGATTGAGAGAAAGCAGAGCATGATTGATCAATTGATCTCTCTGTCTGTTTATCAGTTATTTATAAAGTGCTTCCTATGTACCAAACACTTTTGTGGACTAAGGATGGAATCAATGTTATAAGACATAGAGAACTGTTGTTCTGCAGTGACATGTCCAGATAGCAAACAGTGGCTGATACAGTAATACTCGCTTCTTTCTTTCTATCTCTAGAACATTATCCACCTTTCCCATGTGTGTGTGTGTGTGTGTGTGTGTGTGTGTGTGCTGGTGGGGTTCCTGTCCAGTTTTGGATTTCTAAACCTACAGTCTCAAATCTCAGAGGTCATGAGTCATCCAGTATGCCTAACCTCAATCTACCTTGAAAGAAGGATTAGATGAAACAATGGCCTACTGGATCTCTAGTTTTCAAACATTACAGTGCCTAGGAAACATCTTAGGTATTTGCATATCATATGAATTATTTTCCCCTGGATACCCCCTTCCACACTAAGAATCTGAATGAATTTAGAGAACGACATATCAAATGTGGCATTTTCACAAGTAGAGAACACAGTTTGAAAAACAGGGCACCAGAATAAATACATTTTTTGAGGGCAACATTTTTTTTTTCATTCACTATAAACATTATCAATGTCAAAGTCAATAGTTGCATTTGCTGTTTTATCATAATAATAAATTATCTTTAAGCATACACCTTTTTATGTATCTTCCTTTGTGATATGTCTGTATTTATATATCCATATATTACTTCTGCCTTACCTATGTTTTTAATATTTTTCCTTAGACATATATTTTACTGTCTAAATATATAAAAATTAAGAATATCAGCTTTTTACCATTTTGCATACAAATATACTTCTTTGTTACATTCACTGTCCTCACTGACCACTTCCTGAGATTAGTTTTTTGTTGAAAACTGGTTTATATAATTTTCTTGGAAATTATCCTAAAGGATGAAGAATAAAATAAAATCCCAGAAAGGTGATCTTTCATAATTGGCCAATCCTGAATCAAGTCTTCATTCTTAATCTTTGAACATAACTATTTTTCTGTGCCATTGTTTTTGATTTGTTACAAAAAATTCTGCCATACAACAAAATTGTCATTGTCTAAGTTAATCATGTCAATAGGGACCCCTGGGTGGCTCAGTTGGTTAAGCGGCTGCCTTCGGCTCAGGTCATGATCCCAGCGTCCTGGGATCGAGTCCCACATCAGGCTCCTTGCTTGGCGGGGAGCCTGCTTCTCCCTCTGCCTCTGCCTGCCACTCTGTCTGCCTGTGCTTGCTCTCGCTTCTCTCTCTATGACAAATAAATAAATAAAATCTTTTAAAAAAAATCATATCAATAGAGGTAAATATAGTCTTTTATTTATTTTTCTTTAATAATAGAGAGATGAGCTCATTAGGTATTGTTTGTACTGAGTCTTCCCAGCTCTCTCAGGCTGTTTTCTGGCTCCCTCACCTCTCTCCACTGAGGTCCTCAACAACATCTCAAGCAAGAGACAGAGGACATTAATCTTCTCCGCTGGCTTTGTTTTCTGTCTTCCCTCCTTCTCTCCTTCTTGGCCGTCCCCTTCTACCACCAAAAAAAAGATATCCATAATCAATTAATGCAAGGTGAAAATTGTCAGCTTAATGGCCATACAACTAGACTCACAGACTTGAAATTCCAGCTTGGCCTTGACTTGACTAGCTACCTAACAGATGGAAGAGGAGTTTTTCCCAGAAACATGACAACATTGCACATACTCACCTGAAAACAGAATCCCTAAATGTAAGAAATAGTGGTGTAGAGTGTTGACAGTCACCCATTTTGAGTGTAAGATAAGGGATGGAGAAGAAATGGAGTCAGAGAGCAAACTTGACTTGCCTTGGGATGACCATGGTTTGAATAGTGCTTACCTCTTACATGTGGAGAAAGCTGGTCATTTTCTAGATCCCCATTGGATTCAATAGAGCACCCCTTCATTTATCCACCAGCAAGATTAGAAACAAGTCTTTTCATAGTTGTTAAAGGGTAGATGTTTAGGATATATTTCTTAAAACAATGCCCACATAAAAGAGAGAACTTAGCAATAGCAAAGTCGGATGAGGTGACATTCCATTCTTTAAACTAACAGGCCGGGGATTTACCTTCATGAAATATAATCCTCCAGTCAGCCAGAATTTTCTGCCCAAATATAGAGTAAGGCCAAATTTTCCTTCATTTCTTCCGCTTAATTCTCCACCTGCCCCTAAATTTTCTGCCTCATTGCTCTATCATAATGCTCGAGTTTCTACTATTGCATTCATTTCCGGGTGAGATAAGGTTTATTTAGTTTTTGCCCATTCACTACTAAACACCTACTTTATCAAGCTCCCAGTTGCCTTTAGTCTTAGCTTCTGTGTGGCCTCCTCTCTAAAACCCACTCCCCACCCCGTCCCCAGGGCAATAGCAGCCACTCTGACCAGAAGAGAAAGCTAACCAGGCTCTCACTGCCCTGCTCCACCTGTCTGAGTTGCCATGATTTGACCAGCATCTTGTAATGGGTCTTAGAAGGTTTGATGCAACAGCAAAAGAGACAGCAGGATAAGGAGGCCCAAGGGTGTTGGTGAGGGTAGGTAGCAATTATAAATAAGTTGATTGGGGTGGGCTTAATTGAGAAGCTGACATTTGAACAAAGATTTGAAGAAGTGAGAAAGTTATCCACAGGGATATCTGGAAATAACATATTCCAAGCAGAGAAATTAGCATAATATATATGTAATTAATATTAGCATTATATATATTATATATGCATTCATAATATATATATGCATGCTAAGGCAGGCATATGTATGAGTTGTTCAAGGCTCATTAAGCAGGTCAATGTGCAGGAAGAGAGGAGCAAGGAGACGTGGTAGAAGTGAGGTCCTATTGCGAGTGATGGTATTATGAACTGAATGTATCTTTTCAATGCTCAAATGTTGAAGACGTAACCTTCAATGTGTATTTGGAATGTATCTTCTCAATGCTCGAATGCTGAAGACGTAATCTAGTAACCTTCAATGTGTATTTGGAAATAAGATCTTTACGGAAGTAATTAGGGTTAAATGAAGACATAAGGGTGGCACCCTGATCCAAAAGGATTAGGGTCTTTATAAGAAGAGACATCAGACAGCTCATTTTCTCTCTCTCTTTCTCTTTCTCTCTGCCATGTGAGCACACAGTGTGAAGGTGTTTGTCTATAAGCCAGAAAGAGTTCTCACCAGAAGCTGACCATGCTGGCCTATGCTCCAGCCTCCTGAAGGGTGAGAAGACATGCTTATTGTTTAAGCCGCCTAGTCTATGTTTTGTTATAGAAGCTCAAGCAGACTGAACCAGGGGGTGAGGTGTAGGGGAGGCTTTGTTGGCTATTCCAAGAACTAGGACTTTGCTGTGAGTGAGATGGGAAGTGATCGAAATGAAAGTTTTGAATAAAAGAATTATACTATCTGATCTAAGTTTTGTTTTATTAATATGCAACGTAATATTTGTCCCAGGGGTACAGGTCTGTGAATCATCAGTCTTGCACAACTCACAGCACTCACCATATCACATACCCTCCCCAATGTCCATAACCCAGCAACTCTAACCCTACCCCTCCACTCCCCAGCAGGCCTCAGTTTGTTTCCTGAGATTTAGAGTCTCTTGTGGTTTGTCTCCCTCCCGATCCATGTTTTAAAAACGCTGCTGTGGCTACTGTTTTGAAACAGACGGGTAATGTGAGGGTGGCAAGTATAGAACAAAAGTCAATTTGGACATGACAGCATCCCCGGGTGAGACAGAAGGCTGGCTCAAACTAAGGTGGTAGTAGTTGAGATGGTAAAAAATGGTCAAGGTCTAGATATACTTTTCAGGTGGATTCAATAGGATTTTCTGACCAAAATAATTTCTAACATGTAAGTTAAAACAAATCAAGAAAACCTCTAGTTTTTTGGTCTGGACCATTGGGAAGGTAAAGTTGCCATCCACTATAACAGAGACTTGCAGGTAGACCAGATTGTTGGGGATGACCAAGAGTTCCATTTTGGATCTAGTAACTGTGAAATGGCTGTTGGAGTCTGAAGTGGTCATGTTCTGTAGGAAGATGCACAAGTCTGGAGTTCAGGGAGGGTTCAAGTGTGGAGCCTGAAGCCTGGGAATCATTGACACAGAGATGATGTGTAGTCATAAGACTGGATGAGATCACCAGGGTCTGTTCTTTTCTACTTCTCTACTTTGAAATTCTTTCTCTCCTTCCCTACTCATTTTGTACTGCTTCTGCATTTTCCAAGGTCAGAACAAGTGTTGAAGGATACAGGGTGATTTTTTTCTAATTTAATTGGTACTGTTTGTGGTTCTTCCTTGGATGACTGGCTGGCTATGCACTATTTTTTTTTTTTCTGCTCTGCAAATTTATATATTCATGAGACATTTAAGTATCTTATATCTCAAGTACCATGTAACATGTAATAAGGAATGGTCCTTAACCCAGAAGGAACTCATAATTAGAAGAGAAATTTAAAATGTGAACACACAGCAAGAGGAGGTTTGAGAAGTACACAAATAATTCTGTGGGCACATAGAGGATATGGCTTTTAACTACTTGGTTAGTGGTAAAAACTAAGGGAAGAAAGTGACATTTGACCTATATTTTGAAGGAGTAGTTGACAGTTCATAAGAAAGCAACACAGAAATTAACAGGCTACACATGCTGCCTTTTTATGGACATGTGGCTTAGTTCTCCAGCTGTTCTTACATGAGGTAGCCTGCATCTCTCTGCTCCCTGATTCGGGGTGTGGGCAAGGATGGGATGCCGGTTCACCCAACTTCTGATGAACACCTCCCCTTAAATTCTGCTTCTAAGTCACTATACCTCTAATTTCTTTCTGCTGGTGTTTCTTAGATCTAACAGAAGTGTCCTTTATGGAGTCTCTTAAAGATGACTTAGCCATTATATTTATAACTATACACACATGAGAAAACAGACTGAAAGGAGATGTATTAAAATAATGGCAGTGATTACATTGATATAGGGGGACTTGAGTAATAACTTTCTCATCGATTATCCAAAATATGTTGTAATGTGGTTAAATTTCTTTTTCAGTAAAAAAACAATATATGTATATATAATTTTTGTATGCAAGTAAATATTAGTATATTTTGTATATAAGTATATATAGTATTTTTGTATAATATACAAAATGTTTATGTACATACATTCAATATAAAAATACTACATATATAGTTTTATTGAATATTTATACATGTACATGCACATATATTTCTGTGCTGAGTGTGTCCATCAACACACACACACACACACATTTCTATGTTTAAAGCTTAAACTTACCTTTGTTCTTTCCAAAAGATGACATTGCTGTAATGTAGCAATTCAATTTAAGACATGACCTACTTTTAAGTATTCTAGATTGAAAAGATTTTTTAAATAAAAGTTATTATTCTTATGTGATGTATGTGGCCCACTCATTAGGAAGCCTATTTTCCTAATTTAGAATATTTATCTTGGAGAGTGTTGGTTCAAACCTCTCGATTTGAACAAACTGAGTTTCAAGACAGAGAAGTGCTGCGGTGGCAAAACACAAGCCATTAAAAACAAATTTAGTGAACTAACTACACTAAAGTAATATGTTTTTCCATGAGGGAAAGCCAAAATAAAATGAAAACACAAATGGAAAATAAAAAATAAACATTTTGGGGTTTATTTCCAGAAAAATATTTATTTTCTTAATGTGTACATGTAGCTTACAAATAAATGATAAGACCAATAATAAGGAGAAAAATTTCCTAGAGAGCAAAATATAAATGGCTGCAAAAAAGAAAAGAAAGGAAGCCCAACATTACTCATTATTTGAGAAATACAGACTCAAACAATGGGATGGTAGTTTTTACCAATCAGTTTGGCAAAGATCGAAAAGTAGGACAAAGTACTATCACCAGTGCCTTTTGTTTTCATAGTCTAATAGAGGGAGTTTAAATGAGTGCAAATTCTTTGGAACTGTTTGGGCAATGTTAGTAAAATGTAAAATGCATGGGCCCTTTGATTCAGATGTTCCTATTCTATAAATTTATACTACAAGTATACTTGCATAACTTGAATACACAAAAAATGAATATATAAATATTCACTAAGGGATTATTTCTCACATAAAATAGAGTCTGGGAAGACCTAAATGGGGGCATCTAGGTGGCTCAGTCGGTTAAGTGCGTTAGGCTCAGGTCCATGATTCCGGAGCACCCCTCGCCACTGGGCTTTGTGCTCGGTGGGGAGCCTGCTTCTGCCTCTCCATCTGCTCCTACCTCTGCTCATGCTCGCTTTCTCTGGTGCACTCTCTGTCTCATAAATAAATAAAATCTTAAAAAAAAAAAAAAAGACCTAAGTGTCCATCAGAATCGACAGGTAAACTGAACAATGGTACATACCTGCAATAAAATATTCTATCACCACTCCCCATCCTGAGCAAGTAAATAAGTAAATAAATGTACTGGAATGAGACAATGCTCTCATTCATGTCATCAAATATACTGGTTCATCTAGAGAACATTTCTAGGAATATATACCCACCAGAGCTGGTAAAAATTATTATCACTAGGTGAACCATGAGAGACTATGGAGTCCGAAAAACAATCTGAGGGGTTTGAAGTGGCGGGGGGGGGCGGGAGGTTGGGGTACCGGGTGGTGGGTATTGTGGAGGGCACGGATTGCATGGAGCACTGGGTGTGGTGCAAAAATAATGAATACTGTTTTCCTGAAAATAAATAAATAAATTTATAAAAAATAAAATAAAATAAAGTCATTAGCGTAATTTACATGCAATAAAATTTTAAAAAATTATTATCACTCCTAGGGATGGAAACCAGACAACTCAGGATTTAGGGTGGGGGGAAAATTTATTTTTTCCTTTAAAAAAAAGGATATAATCCCTTACACCATTTACATTTTTACCATCCATGTTTTCTTTCAATAGCTCTAACACTTTTACCTATTTGCTGATGTAAACTTCGGCCCATGGGTAAAAAATAGAAAATTAAATAAAATGAAGTGACAGTAGAAATATGGGTCCTTTTTGACCCATATTTGGCCCAGGGTTATCAAAATTTGAATGACTCCAGGAAAAATGGGTCAGAATTGGGTCCATCCAATGTATTTTGAGGCAAATATTAAGAACGATGGATAATTTTCAGGAAGGCTCTGATTAATGGTTGTTCTGAATGATTGGCCTGCCTCATAGATGAGGGATTCTTCTTAAATGCTGATATTCATGTTTTAGAACAGTCACTTTGTGGTGAATCAGACTGATTGGAATAGGAATAGTCATGGATACTAGTTAGAAGGCTATTTCAGGGAAACTGTGGAAAGCTTGAGGTTCTGGAAGGAGGTTTGGCTAAATTAAAACAATATATTTTTGTTGGCACCAAGAAGAAAATGCGGAAGCAGGTATCATCAGTCCAGACCAAGATGATAGCATTTGATGATCCAGTGGGGAAAGGCTGGTATTGCTGGAGGGAGTAGCCAAGAGGATGTCTTAAGCGCCTTGAGTTACTGTGTCATGGGGAAGAAATGCACCTCACCCAGAAACCCACAGAGGGTCTCTTTCTAGAGGTTTTATGTCTCAGCATCCTGTAGTCTGGGTGTAACCAGGGTGGAGCCGGTTCTGCTAACTAAAGCAAAAGTAATGGAGATAAGAGTAATGGAGGATAAAAATCACGATTCCTGGCATCCCACCTTTTCTCTGCCACTATCTGGTTTTATAATCTTTGACAAGTTAGTTATTTGTGTTGATTTAAAAGCTTCCCCTGTGAAATGAGATAAAATGAGAAGTAAATGTAGTTTTGACAGTTTATATAGATGTGGAGCCAATAACCCAGACTGGAGAGGTATGTATGGGAAGGCCTCCTGAAGGAGGTGATATACAAAGACCATTCCTCAAATCTTAGTTCCTTTGTATGTTAGGTCAGGTGCAGGGGAAGGAGGCAGGGCAAGGGGAACCAAGGGAAGTTAAGTGGTTGGGTACAACATGGAACAGGTAGACTCTGTTATGGTATATTGAGCATAAGAAGGAAACATCTCACCCACTATATGGATTTGGGAGCTTATTCTCCCAACATAATAGAAATTTCATTACTTCTCCTTCCATTATTCCCACACAAGTAGTCAATCACCTGCCTGAAAACAATATTTAGGTTGTTAGAATGAGCAAAGGAGGCAGTTCATTGTAGTCATAAATTAACATAAGTTGGTGTTATTTTATTAAAAAAAAAAAAGATTACTTGACAGAGAGAGCGAGAGAGCACAAACAGTGGGAGTAGTAGAGGGAGAGGGAGAAGCAGACTCCCTGCTGAGCCGAGAGCCCCATGTGGGGCTAGATCCCAGGATCCTGGGATCATGACCTGAGCCGAAGACAGATGTTTAACCATCTGAGTCACCCAGGTGCCCCAATTAGTGCTAGTCTCAAAGAAAATTCTAGAGGATGTCCAAGCTCACCATGATACCAAGGGCTCTCGACACCCATAGGATGTGACTTTCCCTGTGTGGCCATCAGTTAAGAGCACTACAAAAAAAAAAAAAAAAAGTACCACAATACAATCAGAGCCACATGTAACTATACAGATATGCAGGATTACCCATGTGTGGTGCCTTGCAAGAAAAAAGAAAAGACCTTGACAAATAAAGATAAAAGCCTATGTATTTGGTCAGCTGAAAATTAATAACAGCCATAACTAACTACTTTATCTCTAATTCTTCCATGACAGAGCAAAGTAAGAACAAATGAAATCATGTAAATCCCAATGTTAAGTGAATTAACCAAAATGGCATAACTTTTAGCTGTGGATCTGGAACACTAAGCCATAGCTATAGGATTCGCAAACCCAGGTTATTCCCACCACATTATACCACTCAACTGCCAAGGTGATCCATTACTTTTGCTTTAGTTAGCTATGTCATAGCTCCACATACCCTTAATTTGTTTTCCTATTGATTTTTTAACTAAAAATCCCAGAAAATTTAATTTTTCCATATGACTGGTCACCACTCTCTTCTTATATACGGCTATGTCTTAAAAATATCCCCCACAAAATCCTACTTTGATTTTTTTTTTCCAGAAGTTAATCCAAATATACTCCCATTATCACCTGCCTATACTTAGTGTACCTTCTCCATTCATCAATTTGCAAATTCTATTTGGAGTCTAGTTTCTAGAAATGTTGTGCTGGAGATAAATTTTTTTCAAAGGGGAATTATTTTTTCTGGAAAATTTCTCTCATCAAATGCCTGGCTAGCTGGTCTGCATAAGGCAGTTTCTAGGACTTTTAGATCATTTTTGTATTTATTGGGGATGTTTATAACACAGGTCAGTCGGATAGTATGTTAAATACAATGCATGGACCAATTGTTCTCAGACTTGGTCATGCATCAGAATCATCTGGGATGCTTGTTAAAACACAGACTGTTAGGCTCCATCCCTAGAATTTCTGATCCAGTAAATCTGGGCTAAGGCCTAAGAATTTAGATTTCTAACAAGTTCCTAGCTGGTCTTGGGAACAACACTTTTGGATTTTCTGGTGTAGACTCATTCGGATCTTATTATAATTTTATTCTAACATATAGCAGAGTTTTTATACATTCAAAAATATCTTTAATTAAAAGAAAAAAGAGAGTATGAATACAAGAATCCTTGGCATTAATTTTACCTGTTGATAATCTTTTTGATAACAATCATCACCCATTCAGCCTCAGGATCCAAACAAATTAATGCCCCATCTTTCAGTGGGACTCTGAAAAAAAAAAAAAAAAAAAAAAAAGGAGCATTTGCTTAAATGATAATGGTATGTAATTCAATAATGCTTTAAGTTTATTGATTAAAATTTCAGCAACATGAAATTTTATGCTTAAAATGAACATATGGATTTATTTCTCAAACTACATTAATCATATTATTGGAATATGACTATCAGTCATACCAATGTACATCATGGAATTTTAAAAATCAACTAAAATAATTTTTTTCTTATTTGGACTTCTATTACACAGGTGTAGCATTTTTGGGGTTTATGCTACACAGGTGGTAGACTCTGGAAAATCTAGATAAATGTAATATCTTCCAATCTGAGAGTTATCAACCACTTCCTATACATTCTTTATCATCATACCTGTGCTAATTGTGTTAGCTTTTAGGACCTCAGTGAAACCTCATTTATTATAGGGAGAGGGAAGGAGAACATAAATTGCTTATTTAAAGTAATTCTGTAGTTTAAATTGTTTCTTTAGTTTTCAACTGTACTTCACAGAACCACAAATCTCTACCTCTTTGAAGTTCATTACATGAAGACCAGATCATAATAAAAATGATAATGATAGGGCGCCTGGGTGGCTCAGTGGGTTAAGCCGCTGCCTTCGGCTCAGGTCATGATCTCAGGGTCCTGGGATCAAGTCCTGCTTCGGGCTCTCTGCTTGGCGGGGAGCCTGCTTCTCTTCCTCTCTCTCTGCCTGCCTCTCTGACTACTTGTGATTTCTCTCTGTCAAATAAATAAATAAAATCTTTAAAAAAAATGATAATGTTAATAATGTAATAATAACCCTTGAACAAATTACCAATACAAAGATAGCCACAAAACAGCAAGCATTATAGTGGAAACTTGAAAGTGTTTCCTCTGTGTGCAGAAAGAAGATTAGAGGGCCTGCCATCTCCACAAAGCTAGAGAGATAAAAGGCATAAAATTCCAAAGAAGGAATCTAAATGGACATTATTGCCAGATGACGGGACCACCCAAGTAAGGAACTGACAGTCACAAAGTCAACTTAAAATTTTATGTTTAAATCCTAATAATGAGTAGAACATAAAATTTTATAAAGCTATTCTTTATAATAACATCCAAAAATATAAAGTGACTTGAAATGTGCTTTTTTTTTTTTTTACTAATAAAAAGGACATGGAAGGGAAACATCAAAAAATATAAAGTAACTAGAAATGTGTGGTTTTTTTTTTTTAAGTAATAAAAAGACATGGAATTTTGGGGGAAATTATGAAACTTTGTTTAAAAACATTAAAGAAGGCATGCCTGGGTGCGAATGGATTAAAGCCTCTGTCTTCGGCTCAGGTCATGATCCCAGGGTCCTGGAATCGAGCCCCATATCGGGCTCTCTGTTCAGCGGAGAGCCTGCTTCCCCTTCTCTCTCTGCCTGCCTCTCTGCCTGCTTGTGATCTCTGTCTGTCAAATAAATAAATAAAATCTTAAAAAAAAAATTAGAGAAGCCCTTGATAAATTGAAATAACTCAGAACTATAAAGATGTTAATAATTCACAAACCAATCTAAAATATCAAAGAAATTCGATCAAAATTATAGTTAAATTAGTACAAATTTGCAAGCTGCTTCTTTTATTTATATGGAAGAGCAAGCAGAAATCTAAGAAAATCTGCTCTGAAGACAATGGGAGAATTTTCCTTTCTTGATGTCAAGAAATTAGAATAAAATGTTAATGAAGATGGTGTACAAGTATAGACAATTTGATTTATGGGACAGAATAGAGAAGTCAGAAATATGCTTGCACATTGGGGGTACTCAGTTTATGATACAAGTAGCAGTGCTGGAATAATTGATGAACTGTATAGAAAAATAAAATAAAATTGTATAATTCCATCACATTGCATACAAAATCAGCTGTACTTGGGTTAAGGTCTTAAATACAAAAGAAAAAACTGTAAAAACTTTAGAATACCATATAAAAGCCAATATAAAATATTTCTGTGAAGTCTGTGGGAGAAAGTTTTTTGAAACAAGACACCGAATGTGCTAATCAGAAGAAAAAAAAAAGCATATCGCCTAACTCAGTATATTAAATCCGCAAACTTATGCTAATTGACATACTAGAAAGAAGGAAAATCTGAGCCACAAATTGTAAAATGGGCTTTGCTATCTGTAAATCTATATTTACATATAATATATATATTATATAACATGTGCATATTACATATATATATATAGAGAGAGAGAGAGAGAGAGATCAATATCCAGAATATATAAAGAATACCTATGAGCCAATAGGGAAAAGATAGTATCCAAGTAGGAAAAGAACCAAAGAAAGGAACAGAAATTTCACTAAAGGAAGAACACAGATGCTTATAAACATGTGAAAAAATATTCAGCCTCATTAATATGGAAAAATGAAAATGAAAAGAACAATTAAAAGATACCATTTTAAACCCATCATGTTACCATCACCAGATATTGGCCAATATGTGGAGCAGCAGATGGTTTTATGTAGGATGGAATGTTCTATGGTATCTTAATACATTAATACAGTGTGGCATAATCTCGTAAGGTCAAAGGTGTGCAAACCTTAAACCCGGCAAGTAATTCCTAGAGAAACTCTTATATACATGAATCTTATATAGAGAATGTTGATAATAGCACAATACTGGAAAGAACCCAGATATGCACCAATAGAGATCTGGATAAACAAATTTGATATTTATTGATTTAGTATTCCTATGATGGGATGTTAAATGTCATTTGAATTGAATAAACTACAGCCACAGATATCAGAGTGCATGTACTGCAGAATAAAATATTGGATAAGAGAAGCAAGTCACAGAAGATTATATTCAGCATGGCATCCTGAAGTTCAAAAGCAGGCTGTCTTATAGAGAGCAGTAAACCATTAGAGGCTCTTAACTCTAGGGAACAAACTGAAGGTTGATTGAGAGGAAGGGGATGGGGGGATGGAAAAATTGAGTGATGGACATTAAGGAAGGCCCTTGATGTGCTGAGCACTGGGTATTATATGCAACTGATGAATCATTGAGCTCTACTCAGAAACTAATAATATGCTATATGTTAACTAACTTGAATTTAAATTTTAAAAAAGCAGGCTGTCTTAGTTCATTTGGGCTGCTATAAACAAACAAACAAACAAACAAGCAAAAAAAACACAACAGAAACCCCCATCGATGGGGGTTTAAACAACAAACATTATTTCTGGAGATTGGGAAGTCCATGATCAAAGTGCCACAGATCTGGTGTCTGGGGACAACCTACTTCCTGGCTCATTGAAGGCCCCTTTCTAACTCTGTGGTCACATGTTGGAAGGTTAGGGAGCTCTCCATGGTCTCTCTCTTTTCTTTCTTTTTTTTTTTTTTACTACTCTTTTTTAAAAATTTTTATTTATTTTTTATTTGAGAGAGAGAGAAATCACAAGTAGGCAGAGAGGCAAAAGCAGGCTTGCTGCTGAGCAGAGAGCCTGATGTGGGGCTTGATCCCAGGACCCTGGGATCACAACTTTAGCCAAAGGCAGAGGCTTAACCCACTGAGCCACCCAGGCGCCCCTCTAGGGTCTCTTTCTCAAGGGAACTAATCCCATTGATAAGTGATAAGGGCCCCACCCTCATGATCTAACCACCTCCCATAAGCCCCACCTCCTAATGTGGTAACACTGGGGCTTAGGATTTCGACATATGAATTGGGGAGCAGGGACACACATTCAATTCACAACACAGGCAAAATTGTAATTGTTTTAGATTTCAAACATAGATGGTAAAACTATTTTTAAAAAGCAAGAAACCACAGCTCAAATAGTAGTTATTTCTTAGTTTGGGACGGGTATATGATGGGGGAATGTATTAGTTTGATTAGTTTGCTAGGTCTGCCATAACATGTACCACAAACAGGGGAGCCTAAAAACAGAAACCTACTACCTCCCTATAAAGGCTAGAAGTTCAAGGTCAAGGTATTGGCAGGTTTGGTTTCTTCTAAGACCTCTCACCTGAGCTTGCAGATGGCCATCTCCCTGCTGTGTCCTTATGTGTATGCTTTTCTGGTGTCTTTCCCTCTTTAAGGACACCAGTCACATTGGATTAGGGCCCAGGCTTGTGACCTCATATAACTTTAAGTACTTCTTTAAAGGTCCTGTCTCCAATTATGATCACCCTCCGAGCTTTTGGGTGTTAGAACTTCAACATAAATATTTAGAGAGGATACGATTCAGCCCATAATAGGTGTTTTGCATGTGCAGGCCTCTGAGGTACTAATTATGTTCCAGATTTTGGCCTGCGTGCCAAGAGAATGGATGTTTGTTTTATTACTGATCTTTAAACTGTATGTGTATATATTCATATACTCTTTTGTATACTTGTTAGGCAGAATACTAAGAAGAACCACCAAGTTTTCCTCCCTGGTCTCCAGGAATGTGATGAGATACTCCATGATGATTATGTCACAGGACCGAGGCAAAGGGATTTGCAGATACAGTTAAGGTTACTGATGAGTTACATACATTAATCCAAATAAAGGTGATTCAGGTGGGCCCAATGTAATCACATGGGTCCTAAAAGCAGAGAGTTATCTCTGGCTGGTAGCAAAAGAGAAAGAGAGATTTGAAGCCTGAGACTGGTTCAGTGTGGGGCAGATTCTCAGCTGCTGATACAGAAGGAGCTATGTGGAAGGAACTGAGAGTAGCCTCTAGGAGCTGTAGGTGACCATCAACCAATGGCCAGAAAGAATATGAGTACCTCAATGCTACAACTGCAAAGAACTGAATTCAGCCATCAACACAAATAATCTTAGAAGTGGTTTCCCCCTAGAGCCTCCAGAGGAGACTTCAACCCCGCTGACAACCCTAATTTAAGTCTTATGAAACTCTAAGCAAAGAACCTTAGTCAAGCCATTGGACTACAGATTTACAGTAGTATTGTTGAGATGACAAATGGGTTTATTTTATGCAACTAAGTTGTGGTTGACTTGTTACTTAGCAATGAACTGAAACAGTATGCATTATACAGTTCCAAATTTTAAAAAGTTTCCGTAAAATGCAGAAGTGTTCCCCACAGCCACTAAGTGCTATATTTGTAGGCTGATGGTTCAGAAAAGCTGTCAAGTTAGCTTAGAAAGCCATTAGGCCATACTGGATTTATTGTGTTACCCGAGGACCTAATAGAGAGCTCTCTAGGCAATCAAGGTTCACCCATGTATTCTTACTGAAGACCATGTATCTTTGCTTGTTGTACATGTTCATTGACATCAAAGGCCACTCAAAAGTCTTCATATCCTAATCATGTTCCCATTCGAGTGCCTTTTTGTTCTGGAAAGGGTACATGATGTTTTCAGAAAGGAGAACACAA
The DNA here is from genome assembly GCF_022355385.1 of Mustela nigripes. NCBI lineage: Eukaryota > Metazoa > Chordata > Mammalia > Carnivora > Mustelidae > Mustela > Mustela nigripes. The sequence goes on along the minus strand of NC_081557.1, from coordinate 261,881,756 downwards.
ACACTGGACAATGATCTTCCCCTGATGTACATGAATAATGTTCAGAGCCCTGGTCTCCTGTACTCTCCATCTAGCACACTTTTTTTTTTTTTTAAAAGATTTTATTTATTTATTTGTCAGAGAGAGAGAGCGAACACAGGCAGACAAAGAGGCAGGCAGAGTCAGAGGGAGAAGCAGGCTCCCTGCGGAGCAAGGAGCCCGATGTGGGACTCGATCCCAGGACGCCGGGATCATGACCTGAGCTGAAGCTGCTTAACCAACTGAGCCACCCAGGCATCCCCCATCTAGCACACTTTTTTTTTTTTTTTTTTTTTTTTTTAAATTTGACAGAGATCACAAGTAAGCAGAGAGGCAGGCTGAGAGGGGGAAGCAGGCTCCCTGCTGAGCAGAGAGCCAGATGCGGGGCTCGATCCCAGGACCCTGGGATCATGATCTGAGCTGAAGGCAGAGGCTTTAAACCACTGAGCCACCCAGGTGCCCCTCCATCTAGCACACTTTTAATGCAAATGTCATCAGCTTTGAGAAGCCCAGTACTAGTGGCTTCCATTCTCCCCCACAACTTATCCTGCCTTATCCCCCAACGCTTATCCTTTATTTATCAATGCAGCAGGAGCCTCAATTCACAAAATAAGTACCAATCGGGTTACTTAGAGAGATAATCATACAAATCTAATCATCTGCTCTATTTAAGATCAGTACACATTTAAGGAGCATCTATTATGTTTGAGTAATGGTTAAGTACACTAGACCAATAATTCATTGTTTCAAATTATGCCTGGTCAATAAAATAACTTATTTTGTGGCAAAATCAACTTTATTTCCTCCTATGAAAAGTTGGGAACATAAATATTTTAGGTGAATTCTATCTTTCTATTGAAAGCGGTGATTCCTATCTGCCTACCATCATTAGAATAAATACCCTACACCTATTTGCAGTAATGCTCCTGCTGTTGTCTTTAGTAAGACAAGCACAGACCCTTACAGTTAACCATTTTCTAGGAAGTTAAAATTTTTTAAATTAATTTAATAAGAAATTCTTTGACACTCCACACTGTAAACATACGTTCTGTTTAGGTTTTAATCTTACAGCTTCTACATTTGCTACATTAGATCTGGAATCTTTTCTAAATTTTGCAAAGGAGACTATAAAAGCTATAGCTGCTTTACCAAAGATGCTCAGGCCAAGGACAGACAGCAGGAGGAGTGTCTGTGGGCTCTTGGCAGCCAGGTCTGTGGTCAGTCTTGACCTTGGTCTGAATGGTGGAATCAACACAGCAGCCCTCTTTTATGTGTCTTCTGTATCTCTGAAAATTATTTGTTGTTCATGCACTCTCTTCCCACTAAAGAATGAAAGGAGCAGCTTCTAAAGTAGTGTGCTTGTCACAAGCTGATAAGGAAATGGGGTTTGTTTTTCAAGTGTTGTTTTAGTTGGAGGAGGGCTGAGGGTTAGGGTCAGGATATGAATTTATTGAAAGGAGAAATGAACCTATTATTTCCTGGGGAGGGAAACTACATAATCCTGAAGAGTTCAATGCCAGTTAGTTAATAGTAACTTACAGAATGGAGTCAGAAATGTCTATACACTTTCTAAAGGTCATGTTTGTACAAAGTAGGTAATTAAAATGTGTTTTCCTCCACAAGTATTTGCTTTTAGCATTTGTTCCTATTTGCATAATCCCACTCAAGGTGTTAATAGAATGCCAAGCTCCAACTACACCTCTAAGTAACCTACAAAGGAACCGAAGTTCGGACTACGATAACCCTTATCCTGTCAAAAAGAGCAAATTACAGTTTACTTGTGGTTTGAAGGCAGCAGTTTTAATGGGCTTGAAGCTATAATAAGCAACAGTGAACCATGAACTTTTTCCTTAAACAATTTTATAAATGACCTTAATTATTATTTCATAGTGGCCACATTTTTTTATTTGCATTAACAAATCATATATCAAGGCATTGGCATTGCTCTCCTCATGCTGTTATAACAATGAACCACAGACTGGGTGGCTTAAACAACAACAAAAAATTGTCTTGGAGTTCTGAAGATTCTGGAGACTAGAAGCCCACAGTCATGGTGTTGGTAGAGTTGGTTCTTACTGGGAGCAGGGAAAGAAGGAGCTGCTCCAAGCCTTCCTCTTTGGCTTATAGATGGTTGTTTTCATCTTCACACAGTGTTCTCCCTGTGTGCTCGTCTGCCTCCAAATTTCCCCTTATTGTAAGGACACCAGTCATGTTGAGTGAGGATCTAATGATCTCACTTTAGTTTGGTGACCTCTATAAAGACCTTACCTCACAACAAGGTACTGGGGGTTCGGACTTTAACCTACGAATTTGAGGAGTAGCTGTGGGGCACACAGTTCAACTCATAATAGCATTTAACTGAAGAATCAGTACTTCTTTAAGGGCTGATATAGTCTGAAGGTAAAGCAAACTTAAATAAAAAGGTCTTTTCTTTTGGCAGTTATAATTGAACATCTGTTACCTGCCAAGACCTTTGCTGGCCATTAAACATTCAAGGAATAAAAATTGAGTTTCTGTTCTTGAGGAATTCACAGCCTGTTTGGAGACAAACATGTAGGTAGAGGAAACTACTATTAGTCTGATGTAAACCTGAGGCCCTCTCAGGCAGAAGGGGGACTTGGAGGGGAGGGTGGGGCAGCTGGGAGAATTCACTGGAGAAGTCACCCTGGAGTTGTTCCAGATGAAAGGAAGTTCATCACAGCAAAAGACTGGCAAATATTCTAGACAGAGAAATGCACCAGAGCACAGGTTCACAAAGGTTTTCTATGTCTGAATGTTGGCTTCTCCTCAGAATTTGTGTGTTTGAATCCTAAGCCCCAAGGTGGTGGTGTTAGAAGGTGTGGTAATTAAGGCACGAGGATGAAATCCTCATGAATGAGATGAGTGACCTTGTGAAAGAGACCCAAACTCCCCCTGTCCCTTCTGCCAAGTGAGACAGGACGAGTCTGGGACCCAAAAGAGGCCCTTGCTTAACCCATGTTGGCACCTTGAACTCAGATTTCCAGTTTCCAGAATTGTGAGAAATAAATTTCTGTTGTTTATAAGCCACAAGTCCATGGTATTTTGTAACAACAGCCTGGACAGACCAAGACAAGGATCTTGGCACGGTTAAGGAAGAGAAAAAAGTGATTCCAATCTCAAAATCAGCTAAGTTTTACTATCTTGACAGCATTCAATGGACTGATCAGATATTGGCTTTTATAGAAACCAAAAAACTGCACATCAGTTAGAAAAACCATTGAGATGCAATCTTAATTTCTTTGAGTTTCATTTTCTATCACCAAGTGAAATGCTATACCTAGATATTATGATGAGAACAAGATAAGATAATACAAAGATAATAAACTATTGAAAGATTCAAAATAATTTAGCTTTCCAAAATTTCAAAAACAGGCTTAAGACATCATGGCTGTTAAGAAGTTTGTTAAAGAGAGTGATAAAAGATCCGGGGAACTTCCTTATCAAATGTGGGTCTCTCATTCTAGACCTACTAAAATCTCTGCCAGATATGGAGCAGAATTAATGTACAGTTGGACCTAGATTGTTTAAAATATTCATATTGTCAGCTTAAGTTTTATAGACATCTATTTCATTAGTTAAATTTTCCCACAAACCTGACACTTATATATACATGCAAGTCACCAAGAAAAAAAATCCATTTTTAACCATAATCTTATGTTTCTTTCTTCAAAATATTTACCCACCTTAACAGAAATACAACAACATAATGTAATGGTAGTAACAACCATTTATCGAGTTCTGCTTTGTGTCAGCATAACTCTATGACATTATCTGGAAACTTTACCAGAGACGTTTCTATCTTACAGATGAGAAAATTGAATATCCCGGAGAGATTAAATAATTACGAAAAATTAAAAAGAGCTACAAATTTTGAACAGCTCCTCACTTCAAATGTGGAATTCATTTGCCAAACCTCTTGACCCTACGCTGATACTGCTTTGGGCAGTAGAATGTGGTAGAAGTGATATGAATATTTCGAAGCAAAAATGCCAGTACACTTGAGGGAATGTGGGTGGGGGGAAGGGCAAAATAGATAATGGAGATTAAGAGTACACTTATCATGGCACACTGGGGTGGCTCAGTCAGTTAAGCATTCGACTCTTGATCTCAGCTTGGTTCTTGATCTCAGGATAAAGTTCAAGCCTCGTGTTGGGCTCCATGCTAGATGTGGAGCCTACTTTAAAAAAAAAAAAAAAAAAGTACACTTTCGATGAGCATTAAGGAATGTATAGAATTTTTGAATCACTTTATGACTTTATTGTATATCCAAAACTAATATAACACCCTATGTTAATTATATTTGAATAAAAAAATAAAATGGAAAGAAAACATGAGACACTTAGGAGCTTCTAATCCTGCCCTCCTGGAAAGCTGCTGCCATTATAAGAAGACAGAGCTCATCTACCAGAGACATGAAGCCCTGCCAACAGCCAGCACCAAGGACCAGAGAAGCGAGCAAGCAGTGCTGCTCAAGGCACAGATGACTGCAGAGACAATCAGAAGAACCATTTAGGCCAGACTGATGACCTACAGGATCATGAACCAGGATAAAATGGTTGTCGCTTTAAGCCACTACATTTCAGGGAGGTGATAGATAACAGAGAGTAACTTTGCAGATCACACAATGTGGCTTTTACTTCAGATTGTTTGGCTACAATATTCATCGTATTTCCTTTAGAACACCCCACAGAAGCTGTGGTATGGATGGACTACTACTTATTAATTAGTAATCTGAGACTGGTTCTACAAATTTTAGAAAGCCAACCCTAGAACCAAAACTAAAGAAATTTAATTTGATAATGATCTAATTAATAAAAATTCATTAAATTTAATTTAATTAATGAAATTTGATTAAATTCAGTCCTGTACTGAATATCAGAAAGCTAAGTCCTAGTCCATTTTGAAATAAGACAGTTCTGTGACATTTGGTAATTTCTTGGTGGTCTCTGAGCTTCTGCAGTGCCATCTGTAAAATGAGAGAATTGATTTTTTGTGTGATCTCTCAGGTTTTGAATTAATCTCCTGCTTGGTTGCTTAAAAAAAAAAAAAGTTTCCAGTTTTAGTACGTGACTTGTCTATCCCTTTCCAAATTATGTGTTCGTCCTCCCCCCAGGGAACTACTGAAAGCCAAAGAAACAATCCCAACTAATTCTCACTTTAAAAAGAAAACAATTATCAATTTTAATTTTGAGGACAGAATGTTAATATGCACACCATCCTCTTCACAGGGGAAAATAAGGTTCTGAATGTGGGTTTGGTAGACTGTTTTCTCCACAGATACATTTTAGGGCCTAATGGATCCAACTTTCCAGTTTTGACATTTTCCTTGTCCCACTTCACATTTTCCTCTTTCTTGGTCCTCTGGTATTATATGCCCTAATAAAATAGTTGTACACAAGTCCTAGCAGTGAGATCGAACTTCCGGGGAATCCAAGTGACCAAGTTCCCCTGAAAGCAGATACTGATACTGAGACTTGTGTGTCGTAGTTTAGCTTGGGAAGAATCATAGATGAGCAAGTGAGGGAATGGGGGAATGTGGGGTAGGGAAGAGAAAAACACTAATAAAATCCATGTAATAAATGTGCTACCACTATAAGTAACTAGAGATTAATCTTGCTATGGAACTCTGAGAAATCTTGTAAAATGTTCCTCAGAATTGTCTCACTGAGACTTTCATTTCCAGCCATACTAAAATCAAAGGGAACAGTCCTCACCTCCTGCCATAAACAATTAGAAAACTCGATAGAAGACACTGAACAACGGCATTTAGACATTGGAATAACGAGCAGCAGAAGACTAGGATCCCTGAGAAAGGAAAACAAAGGAGATCAGGTTCATGATCCCCCTGGGTTTTTTGCTGGAGCAAATTGCACTGGGAGGGAGATCCCAAGCAGAACTCAGCAATCCTTTGCTGAGTTGAGGAGACAGAGATTTGAATTCAGGGAAACTGAGATGACTACAAGTTATGGAGTAAGGTTGTAGAAAGGAGAGATCCATGGAGGAAGCTAGAGCTCTGTAAATCTGCACTGAGGTTCCATTGGGTCTCTCTGATCAACACTAAGTCTCATGTATATGGTCAGGCAGAGAGTGGCCAGAAATCTGTGAGCTGAGCCACTCTTTGACCACATGGAGTGGGGAGATATTTGAGGTTGGACTTGTTAGAGTGGAGGGATGTTGTAAGTACTCAGGGCATTCAGCAGAGACACAGAAGGGGCATGATTTCGTAGAGAACTCTCTCTAGATCATCCTCATCAAGCTTCCAAACAAGCCTACAAAAGATCAAGCCAATTCTCAGGTAACTTAACAGTCTGCCAAAACAGAAGCCAAGATTCTAAAGGAAAAAAAAAAAATCTTGACATGCAACAACATAAGATTCAAAACTTCCTGCATCCAATAAAAAATGCTACACATGCCAGGTTGAAAACCATGATCTGTAATGGGATGGGGGGCGGGGGATGGAGTTCAGTCAATAGAAATAAAAATGACAGAATGATAGAATTAGTAGACAAGGATTTTAAACTAGCCATTATAAACATGCTCAAGGATTTTTTTTAAAGATTTATTTATTTATTTTACAGAAAGAGAGAAAGAGCATTTGGTGGGGGGTCGGGAAAGGGAGAGAGAATCTCAAACTGACTCTTCACTGAGTGCAGAGCCCAACAGGGACTGAATCCCATGACCTTGAGATTGAAATCAAGAGTTGGATGCTTAACCAACTGAGTCACCCTGGCACTCAATATGCTCAAGGATTTAAGAGAAGGATTTAAGGATTTAAGAGAAAGAAGTATTTAAAAGAAAATGTGAACATAATGAAGAGAGGATATATAAAATAAATATATTTATAAATAAATCATTTAGCAAAACAATGAAATGAAGAGTCCTTGTCAAGGTAGCTATAAGAATGTAAATGTTTTTGAGGAGATAAATTTAAGTAGCAAGATAGAAAGAAATCCTCATAAAACATACACACACACACAAACACACATGCATGCATACACACACACTTACACTGTAACTTCTGGAATTGTCCAGTCAAGGGACTGGAGAATAGAATATTCATCCAGTAAGCCCTGCACCTCAATGAGACTGGCCTCTGAAGGCAGTAAATCAGAGGCCATCTTAAAAATAAATAAATAAATAAATAAATAAATAAATAAATAAATATCAGGGGCCATTTTGTCTCTGAGCTAAGCAAACTCTCCCCCTCATTCCCGCCTCCCCAAACCCTCAGGAAGTGGAACAGAAGGATAGGGGAGCTTGAGTTGGGAAGCTGTCAGCAAGAACAGATGCTGCCCATTGCAACTGTGGAAGTCATTGGTATGTGAAGGAAATATGGAGTGGGGCATCAACGGTGAAGGTAGGATAAGATCTTCCTCTCATTATTTGTGGGGGTAGTCAGAAAAAAGAAAGAGAAACAGATCACCTGTTATTCTGGATTGGCCATTGTACTACTGAGGTGTGCTACCTCACCATCCCCCACTGTCTTTCCAGTCATGTCTGGAAGTCCTGAGAGGATATCTCAATAGCATTCAAAAGAAGGACTCATAATGACATAGTAGGATCAGCCATATTTCCTTCTTTCTGGGTTTACCTCCTTAGGCAACATTGTTCAAGAAACTTGAGTCAATGTTGTCACTGCTGTTTTCTGCTGATGACCTTTGGAAACTATGCTGTATCACCCCATATCCTTTCCCTTCTTCACTTCATGACCACCCTTGTGTCCCATTTCCTACCGTAACACCCTCAATGGGAGACTGCCTTGTACCTGCAAAGTCTCAGGGCAGTATGGTGTGAAAAGCATAGCACATATCCTCTTGACCCAGGACAGACATTAAGACGATGTTCATGGAACTGGCCTGAGGACCAATGGCAGATTTCTGGAGCCACCAATCATGTTTAGTCCCTAAAATAACTTCGGAAATTGTATTATGTTATTATCTCCATTCTATTATAGGGGAAACAAGACTGGGTAAAGTCAAGAAATGTACCCAAGAGCACATGGTCAAGCGATACAGCTGGGATTTATCCAAAGTCTATCTGATTCTTTGAAAACTATGTCCTTAACCACCATAGGAAGAGAATATCTCTTTTCTCTTTTCCATGCTGCATGTTCCTTATTGACAAGAAAGAGCTCAGTGGCCAGTACGACAAGCTCAAGCCAATGTTTGAATATAAGGGCTAGTCTTAGGAGTGAGGGCTTTATTGAAGCCTTCGGGGGTTCCCCTTATAAATAATTTCCAATGTCCCTTCACTGGGGATTAGGGAAGGCTAGCATTGGTAGAGCCCCCTAGAATGGTTGACATTTATTTACTTCTGCACCATTCACAAACTTTCTTCCTTCTGATCTCATTGATAACTAAGAACATTGGAGTTATAAAGAGGTTGCCATTTTTAACCTCAAAGAGAAAAAGCTCACAGAGGTTGTTTCTTGCTACTTAAAATCCTTATTTACCCAGCTGCTCGGCAAACTAGAACCTGATCTCAGATGTTGAGGGGACCAAGCCCTGTCTTCTTGCCTCTGCTGAAGTAAGGCTCACCATTTCCTGAATAAGTCTCTACTCAGGGACAAGCACACTCTGCACATCCACAAATATTCTTCCTTTTCAGGTCTGGAGTGTGGTTTCAGATTATAGGGATCATTTTTCTCTTTACATATACATTTCCTTTTTGGGGCGCCTGGGTGGCTCAGTGGGTTAAGCCGCTGCCTTCGGCTCAGGTCATGATCTCGGGGTCCTGGGATCGAGTCCCGCATCGGGCTCTCTGCTCAGCAGGGAGCCTGCTTCCCTTCCGATCTCTCTGCCTGCCTCTCCGTCTACTTGTGATTTCTCTTTGTCAAATAAATAAATAAAATCTTAAAAAAAAATTTAAAAAAAAATTTCCTTTTTGTCTTGGAATACTGAGTTTTGGTATCTTCCAGGGGACAGTTTTGAATACCAAGACCAGAAAACTTTCTCAGGTTAGACAATCTATTAGGTTCCATAAAAACGCACTAAGACGGATGGGAACCAAGGGACTCAAATCTCAAAATTGTTCTACTTGACAAATTGGTATAAAGAATTGGAATAACATTAAACTCAGTGGTGTTACTTATAAATGAAAGTTAGAAAATTGAACCCCAAAGTCAGTTAGATCTTTTCATAGGTGAAGTACTCAACCATTCACTCTTTGTGCTTCTATGGGTGACACAAATTATTTGAATTTTGAAGGAAAAAATCCACTTTATCACCATTTCACAGCCAGTTTCACTAACTTGTCAATAATTGAAAAATCATTTAGCAAAAGCAATGAAATAAGGGTCCTTATTAAGAGTGCTACAAGAATGTAAATATTTTTGAGGAGAGAAGATTAGGTAGTAGAGTAGAAAGGAGCGCCTTATTAAAACAAAACAAAACAAAACAAAACAGCAATAGGGGCACCTGGGTGGCTCAGTGGATAAGCATCTACCTTTAGCTCAGGTCATGATCCCAGTGTCTTCAAATAAAGCTTTGAGACCATGGCCTCAGGCTTGCTTCTTAGCAGGAAGCCTGCTTCTCCCTCTCCCCCTGCTCGTGTTTGCTCTCTTGCTGTCTCACTGTCTCTCTAAATAACGAAGACAACAACAACAACAACAAAAACCGGTAATATATACCAGTAACTCTCACACTGAGGGGCAAAGGGAAACCCGCATTTTGAAAAAGCCCATTCTTGGGTATAGGAAACTCAAGGTGAGTGATATCTACCATCAGATAAAGTTAAGCCTAAATTATTTCCTTTACTCAATGTAGCATATTAAATGCCCAGGAGGAAAATTTTTTTTAGAAGGTTGAGAAATATTGGTGTAAATCATTAGCTTATCCAGTAAAAATAGCCTTTTCCCACTAAATGAAACAAGCATTTTTTTTTTTTACTTTGAGATACTTTATTTTCAAGTTCTTTTGCAAAAACAGCAATAAATATTTGAACTTCTCTGTTAGAAGACATAGAAAAACAATGTATAATTAAGACTAAACAAGGCATTATGCCTTACAAGAAAGACATAAAATGTCCGAAGGATATTTAGAACATTGTAGTTCCTAAAGCTTCAACATGAGAAATGTTGACCACATACTGTGAAATTATTTCAATAAATAGCTGACATTCTTTTAAACAATTACAAAAGTAGATGTACACATATATTCCCCAAATTGACAATGAACTCGCCGTCTCTTTGCTCGGATCCCCCTCTCTCCCCATCCTCCGTCACAGTGACTGGCATTCCGTGGGCCCACCAGAAGTATTAATTTAATGATTGGAGAATATTTGCAAGTCTTTTACCCTCAAATTAAATAAGAATCCAGGTCGAGCTAAATTGGGTTTAACATAAAATAGATAAAAATAGCGGTACAGTACACAAATAGATTCAATTACATCCTAATTATTTTATGTGTAAAATATTAACATGGAAATCTTTATAAACCAACCAACCAATAAATAAATAAATAGGAGAACTCTCCTAGAGATGCTCAAACATATTAAGCCCAGTTCAGGTGGAGCTGGTAACTGGGAGCTGATGATTCCACCTTCCCTCTTGGATTCCTGTTAGGGCGGGGCCTGATCCGGGTCTAGCCACCAATCAGCTTTCTCCTTCCTCTGGTCGGTTGGAGCTGCCCAATAACGAGAGAAATGTCATCCTTTGTAGCTGCTAAGGGAAGATACCACCAGCACAGCCCTCTTTTCCTGTCCTGACCCTGAGGTTCCAGAGTTTTCTAAATCTAGTCTCCCCAGCCTAGCATCCAAAGGCTATTATTCCCTACGCTGTGCAGCAGAGACCTCTAAGTTCTTGGATGCTTTTATTTAGGAACGCAGGTGGGGGCCTGTGGGGCCTAACTGAAGCTTTAGAGCATCATCATCATCATCATCATCATCATCATCATCGTAATAATAGCAATTGTCCTTGAGTCACGTGGCTCAGAATGGACGGAAAGGACAATAGTAATTGTCCTTGAGTCACGTGGCTAATAGATGGTAGAATCCAGATTTGTTCCCAGAGCAGGGTCACTACAAAGTGTCTGCTCTTGACCTCTAAGCTTTAGGGCCCATGGTGCAGAAAAGCCAAGAGTTCTGCTTTTCAGATGTGAAGCCTAGAAGGAACTGGGGGGGGGGGGGGGGGAGGAATAGGTCTGGGTTTTTCAACAGGTGGAAACTTTTTAATATAACTAACACCAATCAGAATTTAATGAAAGCTGGTGTACCCACACTCATTTGCATGGGGACTGAAGGCACTGGAAATATCCTTCTGGCACTAGAGCAAATGAATGATCTTACTAGCAAATCCCACTGTGAAACAATAACGATTTTCAGTCCTTCAGCTAAATCCTTGATAAAAAACTGCCGGGGGGCACTTGCAGGAGTGGTGACCTATGGGTCTCATCCCACGTGTGAGTAAAAGGCACAACTCACTTGTTCAGCATCTTGTTGATGAGTCTCTTGACCAGGGGGGCTTCGGGGTTGAGACAAACCTCCTGCCCATTCTTGAGAGTGGCTCTGCGGAGAGAAGGCAGAGTCCGCGTCGGCGGGGCTGCGGCCGGGCGGCCGGGCGGGGGCAGCGGGGCAGGGGGGCGGCCGGGGCTCAGCGGCGCGGGGGTCCACTTACATGACTTCCGTCTGCTCGCAGTGGGGTCCCGGGGGCGTCAGCACGACGTTCTGGATATTCTTGAGGTGAATCCCCTGCACGGTCTGCAGGCACTGGCAGCGCAGCTCGGCGGCCACGGGCGCCCCTGCGGGGAGAGCGCACGGGGTGAGCGCGCCGTCCCGGGTGGGCGCCCCCCGCCCCCGCCCCCCGCCCCCGCCCCGCCCCGCCCGGGGGCCGCGGCCCCGAGTGTCACCTGCGGCGCGGCGGCCGGCGGGGAGCAGCAGCAGCAGCAGCAGCGCGGCGCCGAGGAGCCGGAGGGCGCGGGGGGCGCGGGGGGCGGCGGCGGCGGCGCGGGCCATGGGGCTCAGCTCGGAGAGTCGGCGCGGCGGTGCGGGCGCTGCGGAGCGGGAGCGGGCGCGGGCCGAGCGGGCTCTGTGGCTCCCGGAGCCGCGAGAACCGCTTTTATGCCCGGTCGGCGCGGGGAGGTGAGCGAGCCCGGGGCCGGGGAAATTCCCGGCAGCGCAGGTCGCTCCGGGGTCGGAATGGCCGTGGCGGCCCCGCCCCGCGGTGGAGGGGGACCCGCCCGGCCACCCGCCGGCCCGGCCTCCCGCGTGTCCCCGCGAGTCGGGGGCCTTCTCCTCCCTCCGGAATCCCCAGAGGGGGCGGGAGTGGCCGTCGCGTGCCGCTGCCGCCCGCAGGGGGCACCGTGGGCGCCCAGCGGTCCCGGGGCGCGGGGAGGGAGAGGATCTCGGCGCCCCGGACAAGGGCTGCGGCACTGCGTTAGGGCGAGAGTTCTCCCTCTATAGTTATCAATTTCGGGGGAATTAAGGACAGTGAGGGGGCAAATTTGCTGAACGATCCTTTATCTCTACGTACTGTCTCTCGATGTCGTTGGGCGTATTCCGCGCGCCCGAAGCGACGGCGGTCTCGGATCCCGGAGGGGGTGTCCGAGCTGGCTCTGGTGTATTTTCAAACCACGCTCAGATCCTGTTGCTCGCGTTTTCCACTTGGTGGGAAGAGGGATCAGGGTCTAAACTTGATTCCAGTGTTGATTTTTTTCAGAGTTGAGGGCTGACCTGACCTCTTTTCTGGACCCTGCTGAGCGCCCCTCTTCCCCGGGAGAGGCGGGAACCCCCCAGGTTCCGGGGACATCTCCTTTTCCAAACGCAAGAAGGGCTCAGATTTGATCTACGAAATAGGCCGTCAAAGCTGTAGAGGGGCTAGTCGGGCAGGCTGGCGGGATTCGCCCCCTCTGGTCCTTCTCTGGACAAGACGGCACCCAGTTCCCAGGGAGTGGGCGCCGGCTGTGTAGCTCCCTTGGTCCCGCTGTGTGCGGATCAAGCACGAACCGTCAGATCACGCTCAGAATCCCTTTCCTGGTGCTAGGGGACCTTCGATGTTGGTCCCCCTTTCTCTAGCAGGGATGACGTGTCTCTCTTCTGACTAGGGATTTCAGTCTTTGAACCTGACACCTTGACTACTTTTGCACCAGAAGTGTTAGAGAACTCTTACTAATTCACTATGAGGTATAGAGGTCTGGAGTGTAATAATTCTCCAGGGTGCGCTCAGAATTCTTGGAGGCGTGGAATCCGATGGGAAGCGTGGCTGGGGTTTGGGGTGGGTGGGGGGCGCCGGGAGCAGACAGGAATGGCATCTGGCGGGGGTGTGGGTCTCTAAGAACCAGGCTCCAGGCAGCCCCGTGTAAACTTACACCTCTTATCTTGGCCACACCAAGGGAACACGCCTGCGCAAAGTAGCCCGCCACTGGGCGCGCAGCGAAACTGCTTACCTCCTCGGGTTGCCACCTATCACTTGTAGTTATTAAACATTTCTTTGTCTACCCCAAGGTAATTATGAGAAATGAGTCAACATTTGTGGGAGCCAGCACAGATTAAGCACTTTATAAATGTTGGTTAAGTGAGATAGTTTTTCCCAGCATTGCCTAAACAGAAACTCAACCTGTTGTAAATCCTTCCATAAAGAAAAAAAAAATGTAATGGAAAGGGTCACTCCCTAATTTTTCTCTTCACGTTTAAAATTTTCTGTACTAGGATTCCTGAAAAGAAGGCACATCTGTACTCTTCTAAGCGATACACAGGATTTAAAAAAAAAAAAAATTACTGTTGAGATCTATGACTGATTTAATTTTGTAGTCCTATTTCCTTTTTCTTTTCTTTTTTTTTAATTAAGATTTTATTTATTTATTTGACAGAGAGGGAGTACTACCAGAGGGAGAAGCAGAGATAGAGGGAGAAGATGACTCCCTGCTGATCTGGGAGCCCATACAGGTCTGTATCCCAGGACCTGAGCCAAACGCAACACTGTTTTCAATCACTTCATCTATAAATGGAGTTTGACTTACTCTCCATGTCATTGGTTGGAAAAGATTCATAAAATGAATGCCTACCTTCAAAGACATTCTAGCTTCTGAGAGGGAAAATGAGGGAAATTAGAATATTAAAAGATTAAAATTTGTCTTAAGCAGTAAGAAGTGAGAAAAAAGTTGTCAATATGTTACTAGCTTATGAATAATTAAAGCTGTGGTTCTTCTCTTGTTATAAATTGTTTTGTGGGATTTGATGGGAAACTGGCTCAGAATCCCAAAAATATTTTTTAAAAGTTGAAAAATGTATTTTTTACTTGTACTTGTAAAACAGTTTCATTTTATGAAGTTTATAGAATCAGAGAGACATGAAGAGTTTCTTTTTCCCTATAATCTCTTTTGTTTGTTCTACAGAACAAACTTTAAGAAAATCACCAAAAAATTGCTTTTTCCGTCAATGAACATAGTGGCGAACAAAGAAGGGTTTACAGGATTTTGAGTAAATATGAAAGAGGCCACTTCCTTTATTTAGTTGCCACATACCATGAGCAAATTACTAAGCCCCTGCACCCACCCCAAGGCATAGCATGTTTGTTTTGTGCAAACTGCAGGAGCTTTTCTAAGAGTTTTACAAATATTGACTCATTCAATCTTCCAAACAACGCTGTGAAGTAGATATGAGACTTTAAAGTTATCTTTATGGGGCTTTAAGTTTACAAATAGAGAAACTAAGGTGAAGAGAGATGAAGTAACTTTCCCTCCATCCCAGGATGTTGAGCCCGGGACTCAAACTCCGAGAGAATGGCCTTGAACCATTATGCTATGATAAAGATGCTCTGTGATACGTGGTTAAGAATTTCTAGAGAGGAGTGATTTAAAAAAAAAAAAAAAAAAGAGCTGCTTTTGGACCCCTGAGTGACTCAGTCGTTTAAGCATAGGACTCTTGGTTTCTGCTCAGGTCAGGATCTCAGGGTGGTAAGATCAAGGCCCTCATCGGGCTCTATGTGGTTCATTGAGCTTGATTCTTTCCTCCCGTTCCCTCTGCCCTTTCTCTGCCCCATGTATTTACTCTCTCTGAAAAAAAAAAAAAAAAAAAAAAGGCACCTGGGCGGCTCGGTTGGTTAAGCAACTGCCTTTGGCTCATGTCATGATTCCAGGGTCCTGGGATCGAGTCCCACATTGTCCTCCCCCTGCTCTGTGACGAGCCTGCTTCTCCCTCTGCCTGCCACTCGCTTGTGCTCTATTTCTCCCTCTGTCAAATAAATAAATAAATAAGATCTTAAAAATAATAATAAACAAAAATAATAAAAATTTAAAAAAATAAAAAAAACTGTTATTCCCTTAGCTGAATAGTTCAAATTTACTTTTTCTACAATACAGACATAACAGAATGATCATGCACCTGCATCGTTTTGTTTCACTCTACATAACTCTCCTGTTACAACTCTTTCACATAGCTTGTTTTATTTTCTTAAATTGTCCAATTTTGAGAAACTAGTCACTCGACCATGCAGAAATCTGGCAAACATCCCCTTAACTAAAGGATGAAGGTTAATGGTGTAATGCAGTGTGAAGTGGATATCATGTGCCTTCTGATACAATATGATGAAAGGGGCACTTCAACTCTTTGGTATTTTCCTCAAAAGTTCATAACTCCAGTCTCACCAGGAAAAAAAAGTCTTTCCAACCCAAATTGAGGAATATCAAATGGCTGACTAGAGCTCTTCAAAAATGTCAAGGTCATGAAAAATAAGGAAAGACTCAGAAAGAGTCACAGTTCAGAGGGAAGTATGAGAGGTGACAGTGAACTTCAATGTGGTCTCCTGGGTTGGGTCTGGACGAGAAAGAGGACAGTGAGGGGAGAACCTGGCGAAGTCCAGGAGAGTATGGAGTTTTCATTAGTAAAAATGTACCCATGTTGGTTTCGTAGCTTTGGCAATGTCACCTTACTAAGGTTTGCAAAAGGAGAAACTGAGTAAAGAGTACAGAAAACTACTATTTTAACCAATTTTGTCAATTTAAAATTATTTCAAAACACACAAAAAAGGGTGTTTTTTTTTTAAACTTGCTCTTTTAAAATCTATTTAGAGTATCACCCAAATGAAATCAGTGGACATGCGTGCTTTACTGCTAGCTTCCTGGGGGGAAAAAAGAATTTTTGTTGAGTTCATATTTGCTCAGATTTGTTGAGTTCATATTTGCTCAGCTATGAAAAGCTGAAATACCCACTGCTCCAGATCGGACACTTCGTCATGTGTTAGAGGCTTAAAGAGTTTGACTTCAGCACCAATCATGCTGCATGAATCTCTCAATTTCATGTAACTAAAGAAAAACAGACATGATCTCCAGACCCAACCCAAGACTGACGTCAATGAGGGTGTTCAGGGAGATCAGAACTCTTATTTATCTACAGAAGCTGCCAAAAAATGGGAGTAAATGAAGCATGTCAAGAAGCAATAACACTTGAAGATTTTGTGGAGTTTAACTTCCAGGAATAACCTCACATCACCTGTTTTTGGAAATGAGGTAAAAAGGAAAGGGTTGTTTGTTATATGTTCTTTAATATGCCACTTAAATCCATGAATCTTTCTCATCTGAAATGCAGATATGTTTATAAGCACAGGACTGCTGTAACCTACTACAATAAACAAGTCCATTCTCTTATTTGAATATGTGCCTCTCTAAGCCAATTACTTCTGCAAGAGTTAAATACCAAGTTGTGTGTTGGGTTTTTTTGTTTGTTTGTTTGTTTTGTTTTTTGTTTTTTTTGTTTTTTTTTTTTTGTTTTTTGTTTGTTTGTTTGTTTGCTTTTTTAGATTTTATTTGTTTATTTGAGGGAGAGAGAACTTGAGAGGGGAGAGGGTCAGGGAGAGAAGAAGACTCCACGGTTGCAAGGAGCCTGATGCAGGACTCGATCCTGGGACTCTGGGATCATGACCTGAACCAAAGGCTCAACCAACTGAGCCACCCAGGTGCCCCTAAACACCAAGTTTTTAATGAACACTCTTTAAGCCAGGACAAGCAACAACTCTTAAGGAATGGAAGAGTCTTTAAGAGACATCTCTGGTGGTCAAGTTCCATTTGCCCCCTGTAATTATTACAAATCTTTTGGGATTGACAGTTAATAAAATCCAGAATGCTCACACCCTCTGGGCTCACTGCTTTGCCCTGGTCGTGGCTGCAGCAGCCCAAAGCAAACCATTGTAAACTTACACCTCTTATCTTGGCCACACCAGGTAACTTTCTGCCCCAAAGTTTCTCTGTCACTGACATGGAAAATCTCTTGCCAATAAGGAAGAGGAGGCAATGGTAACTATTTCCTCCTCTGTCATGGTTTAGGCAGATATTCTGCATGACTTCTCACAAGATCCCCAGGAGGACTCAACCCCAAAGGTGCCTACACTCGGTTTCACTCTTCCCAGTTCTCCAGCCCCAAACTTGGGAACATTTCCCCCAAATAAATCTGCCTGTATGGCAGGCTGATGACTCAGGTTCTGCCTTTTTGGGGGGCACAGAAGCTGAGACACTGCTCCATCCTGAGAACCACCCATGCTGTTGGCAAGCAAGAATGGGCAGAAGAGCTCTGACTACTCCCAGCTTGCCCAAAATGACCTCTTCTGACGGACTGACTCCAGCTCTGAGGGGAGAAGAGTGAGGATGTCTGAAAATGACACTAAATTCCTGGATTCATCTGCCCTAGAGGCCAAAGGCATTAGGGTGTACCAGGAATAGGTCAGCCTCTCTATCCAGCCTCCTCAGAAACTGCATGTTGGGCTCCCCTTTCTCTTTTTCCTGCTAACACACCCTAGAATTACTCCCTCTCAGTCCATGAAGTTCAGGGGGATGAACTATTTCTTAGTTCGCCACCCAGCCCTGCTGGTTGATTCAGAGATGGACAAGTGAACTAGGTCTGTTCAAATGAGAAACAGTCCCTTGAATTTTTGTTGAAACAATTGAAAAAGAATTGAAAAGAATTGTTTAATTCTTCCTAGGCTGCCAAACTGGTAAAGAGGGGATCCAGAGGTGACCCAGTGCTCAGGGAGAGTCTGCCTAAGGATGAAGCTGGCACAGAGGAAAGCACATGAAATGCAAACAAATTACAAAGGACATGGTTTGGACACCCATGTCCTCCAGGTGACTCTGATTGATTCATGGATGCTGTGTCAGCCAACAGATCCCCCTCCCACCCTCTCTCCCTTCATTCTCACTTCTCCTTCCTTCCTTCCTTTCTCTGTCTCTCTCTCTCTCTCTCTCTCTCTCTCTCGCCACTTAAATTAGATGTCTCTTTCTTGCCTGGCTCAACACCGTTCATCTTCCACATTTCTGCTAGAGGTAACTTGCCAACACAAGTAGTTAGTTCTATTGACTCTATTTCTAATCCATTTAACCATTTATTCCTTCAACATTTATCAACTGCTTATAAGCTAAGAAACAAATTGAGCTACACAGAGGAAAAAGACATTTTCTGTCACTACCAAATTCACAATCTATAGGAGTAAGAAAAAAAAAAAATGGAGTTGTCTGGACGTCCATGATATTTACCAATGCATAGCGCTTTTTTTTTTTTTTTAAGATTTTATTTATATTGAGAATGAGGGAGAGCAGGAGGAGGGTCACACGGGAAAGGAGACAGAGAGTCTCAAGCAGATTCTGCGTCAAGGGCAGAACCTGAGGCAGGGCTCCATCTCTCAACCAATCTCTCAACTCCCTGAGCTCAACCAGGGAGCCCCAGTGCACAGAGATTTATAGGCCCTGGGAGGAGGGGGGCATCTGATTCCCTTTGTTGGAAGGGTGGGAGGTATCAGAGAAAGCTTTCTGGAGGAGAATGCTATCTAAGGTGAGTGAGTAGGGAACCATTCCAGAAAAAGAGGATCGAATAACCGAAGGCATAAAAAGAAGAAGCACTGTGGTATGACATGACTACAAAAATAAGCAGTTTATTTTTTTTTTTCCAAGTTTAATGCTGAAGCAGGAAGTGCAGAGATACAGAACAGGCAGACATGCATGGCCCAGTGATGTCTACTTGACACTCAGGAGCCATTTCAAATGGCACTTCCATCAGAAAGTTCATAACAAGGTTACCTTGACCCTTGGCTACTGATCGTGTTATTGGAACCACTGGTTTACATACTCCCACTCTGAAAAGAAGCCATCATATCTCATTTCTCTCTGTGTCCTCATCTCCAGTATGAATTCATCCATACAAAGCATTCAACAAATGTTTGTTGAGACAATGCATGAACAAATGGTTCCAGGCCAATGTTGTATGTAACTAGAGTGTCCTGAGGTCAGGACATCAGGAAACCATCCTTGAAGGACTGGCAACAGTTTAGACTTCCTTACATTGGCCTGCTTTGACCACTCAGCATCAGCCTTTCTGGGGACGTAAGGGAATACAGATGAGCGAGCACTCGAATTACAGTGAAAGAGTTCAGGAAGAGTATCTAACTGAGGCAGCCAGAGAAATGAATCTGAACCAACATCTCTAGAAAGTTCTGAGGCCATGATCTGCCAACATGGCCAAAGAACACCAGGAAGACCTACAAAAATATTCAAAGCCGGAGCACCTGAACAAGGTCAGGAATTAAATAAAGGAAGTCCAAGTTGACTGCCACAAGTGGAACTGGAGCAGAATGTTTGGACTTTAAGGACCATCTGCATCATGGTATATGGGTAGATCCATCTAATTAAAGGTATAAGATCTGGGCAGGTGGTGAATGGAAAATAGCTATTTATCCCATATATTTTTTGGTTCATCTATATGTGTAAGGCACAGTGATAGCTAAAGTAGGAGATATGAAATTATATAAAGTTCAGTTTCTAACACAAATTTATTTAGCCTGTCTGCTTTCTTCTGCAATGGAAGATCATTTAATTTCCTGTTCCTGACGTGATCATCCATGGATTTAATCAGTCTACAAATACTTAATATCATTTAGTTAACACTGAGAACCATTTGATATATTAGTTTTTATCAGGTTATTTTTAGGTTTATTGATTTTAAATGTTTTATAAATTGCTTTTTATCTCCATTTTCTTAAAATTGTTCCCTGAACGTTCTGCTCACTAAATCAATGGCATCATGATGACACATGTAACAGGAAGAAGCAGAGGATTGCCAAAATTGCAAAAGAATAAGGAAATGAGAAAACTTTTCTTAGAAATAATCACATAAGAAAGTTGTTTTGGAGATGGCAACACCCTTATGACCTTATCGTATTATGGAAACCAAATTTAGGAAGTCAAAAGATGAATGTATAAACTGCAAAAGAAAATGCATAGCATAAAGATACAGATTTCAAGTAGTAAATGTGAATCATCATAAAGACTAGATAATGAGCATGCTGTCCACAGTATTTTCCAATATTCATTATCTCTCAATTTTTTGGCCAGAAATGTTTTGTTTTTATTTTTGCTTCCTAGACTCTGTCCATATACTCAGTCAATCTTGGAGGCAGAGGATTCCGCGTGATACTTCTTTCAAAGGGGTGGCTCTGCTGGTGTATGCCCGAGCCAGTTTGTTGATGGACGTTTCTGAAGTGGTGGAGGGCGTTAAGGAAATATGAGATCCAATTAAATATGGTGGCAATATGGTAGAAGTGAAGAAAGGATGACTTGGTTGTTTGTACTTTACGTGTGCATAGGTTGCACATTGAATGTGAGTATCCACAGTAAAATTATGTTTAATGAGTACATATTATAGCATCTGTGTGTGATGGAAGACTGTGGATGGACAGACAAGGGGAAATCTTAGCAGATTCCCTAACAGCTATGGTTGTGACTCTAACTAAAGAGTCATACGAGTCATCCATAGGGTAAATGGCGTGGATGTGTTATAACGTCTATGAATAATTTGGTGAAATCTTTGAGCTTAACAAAGTCAGGTGTGGGAAAACAGAGTCTTTCTTGTTCAACCCACTTGTTATTGATAAGGTGCCTAATCCAGCCCCCAACTGCACCATTGTATTATGGTGCTAACTGCATTACTGCCTCCCTTCACGTAGTGAATAAATATCAACCAACATTTATTTAGTGCCCACTCTGTTAGGCACTTTTCTGGAAGTGGGAATGAAGAGAAGAGGCAAGACCCTTATTCCTTGATGTGAAGGAAGGAACAGATAAATAATCACAGTGTGGTCTAATCTTTATTCCGTTGGAGACTGATATACACTGCTTTATTCCCTTTTTCCTCAATTGATCCTGTCTTCGTCCCCAGGATTACTGCGAACATAATTCACCAATTCTCCAGCACAGCTGGTAAGTAAGAGCTGACTGCTCCAACTCTGCTGGGTGACTGCTCTGCCTTTAAGATTTACTACCTTTCATCACAACACTGCCTAATAATGCATGATTCCCATGGCTCTGCTTCAGCAAAGATACAAATATTACACAAGGTGACAACCAAAGTTTATTTCTTGTCCTTGTTTTCTTTACAGGATAAACAGTTATGCCAGGCTTCCACTCACCAGATTTCCTAAATATTTTATAGATAATGCTGGGTGATAAACATTGTGGTTTTGTTATTTAATTTCTTTTAATTCTTATCCTAAGTGGAAAACACAACTTGTATTTTTCACATTAAACTTGTTTCTTAACCACAGTCACTGCCCACCCCCCAATTAACCACCAAGGATAAGTTCTAGGACCTTCAGTGGTTGCCTGGAAGACAGATAGTACTGAATCCTATATACACTGTGTTCTTTCTAATACAGACGTAACTTATAAAGACAAAACTTATAAAGTTTAACTTATAATTAGGCACAGTAAGAATTAACAAAATAGGGGTGCCTGGGTGGCTCAGTGGGTTAAGCCTCTGCCTTCGGCTCAGGTCATGAGCTCAAAGTCCTGGGATCGAGCCCCACATCAGGCTCTTTGCTCATTAGGGAACCTGCTTCTCCCTCTCTCTCTCTCTCTGCCTGCCTCTCTGCCTACTTATGATCTCTGTCTGTCAAATAAATAAAATCTTTTAAAAAAGAATTAACAGTGGGGCGCCTGGGTGGCTCAGTAGGTTAAAGCCTTTGCCTTCGGCTCAGGTCATGGTCTCAGGGTCCTGGGATCGAGCCCCGCATCGGGCTCTCTGCTCAGCAGGGAGCCTGCTTCCTCCTCTCTCTCTCTCTGCCTGCCTCTCTGACTGCTTCTGATCTTTCAAATAAATAAATAAAAATCATTTAAAAAAATAAAAAGAATTAACAAAATAGAACAACTATAACAGTATATTATAATAGAAGTTATCTGAATGTGGTCTCTCTCTCAAAATATTGTATTGTATTATACCCATCCTACTTCTTGTGATGATGTGAGATGATAAAATGGCTACATAATGAGAAGAAGCAAGGTGAAGAGCATGCACATGGTGACTTAGTGTTAGGCTACTCTGGGTCTTCCCATGCTAAGTCAGAAGTAGGACCATCTGCTTTCAGAGTTTTCAGACCACGGTTGAGGGTGGGTAATTGCAACCAAGGAACACAAAACTGCAGAAAGGGGTCACTGCTGTAGTTATCTGCACCCACGCTTGGAGTTGCGGTTCTGTGTGGGGTAAGTTCAGGCTTGTCCACCGTGTTTTCAATGCTCACTTGTTAGCTTAAGGATGTGGCCACTCTTGATAGGAAGTGGTACGTGCTTTTATGGGGTCAAATTCCCAATGAACGAGAACAAAAGTAACTCTTAGTCATTATTTTCCACTTCCAAGTCAGAGCCATGCTGGGTCCTGTTCTAAGGGAGATTTACCCTTTTCCAGCAAGCTGTGGGGTGGATTTTACTGCCCTGGTTTTTTGGATGAGGAAACTGGGAGACTCGGGTCACACAGAGTCGGAACTCTGTAACCCAAGATTGCCTTATCAAAAAGCCCACTGAGCTAAAGACAGCTACTCCAGGGATAAGGAGAAGAACTGTAACGGAGGAAGAAATGGCTATAAAACAACAAGTTGAATGTCCTGAATGTGTTTACTTTCTCCAAGCACTCCTGGAAAGCAATGTTTTCTGTCCTCGATTCAGTTTACATGAAGACCCACACAGAATGTGCATGAATGAAGCTGAATGGGCAGTGAGCACTAAGTATAAGAGGAAGCCCCAAGCTGAAAAAAAGACAGAGAATCTCAACAGTTGAGACAAGTCCCTGTGTGGTGTCATAGCTACTCAAAAGCTGGCTCCTCTTGGGGTTTCCAAAGACTCCAACCCCAGGTCACACCTGCAGATTGAGATTGAAAACGGACCACAAGCAAGGAGACATGACTATCCAGCTGGTCCTGAACCTCCTGTCCCTACCTGAGTGTCTTGAGAAGCGCCAACTGGAATATGGCCTCCAACAGGACATGTTAAAACTCACATCTTTAATCAGAGAACTACAGCAAGGTTTTAAAGCTATACATTATGGTCCATTAGTGGGTTATGAAATACTTCATGAGCATGTGGCCACCAATTTCTAAAAAGTGGGAAAAATAGAACAGTATAGAAAATAAAATAACAAAGCACACCGAAAGAAACAAGTATAAGTGTATTGTGAACTTGTTCTAGTGGTGTGTGTAAACACACATAATGTGAATAGCTACACACACATTACCCATAAATATGAAAGTGAATCTGAGTCTGACATTCTTTCTCTGACCAAGGAATAACTTATTTTATTACCCCAGCACTTGGTTTCCTACCTGCAAAATTGGGACAGGAATGTTCCCTAACAATAAAGTAATTACTCTTTCCTTTAATTTCCTGTAATTATAGTGATGATTTATTGAAAATTAATAGTTCACTTTATAGCCAATATCCAATAACTAGTATTTTGAAAAACAGATTATTTTTGAATGGCAAAATTACACTCATTTTAAATTTTTTCCTCATATTTTCCACTATGTTTTCAACGTCATCCATAATGAGAATGTGTTCCTTGTCTTATATAAGAAAAAAAGCATTTGAATGTATCTTTTAAGCCCATTAAACCCTCGGTGATCTATGCAATGAAGAGGAAACTGTTTTTAAAACAAAGGCCTTTCCAGGAGAAAAAGACACAATACTTAGAAAAATGCAGAATGCCTTCCAAGAGCAAAATATCCTTTGGTGGTTTTGTTTGGTTGATAAGGTCCATGACTGTGCAGTAAGTGCCTAGTGTGTGGACCTTTTTTGCAGGAACAAAAAAACATAAAGTAAGTACATTCAAACTTTATCACTCCATAAATGTTCCAAGAGCAGGAAGCTGCAGTAAGTTGCTCTCTAATTTGGGCTTTCCCCTGGCAGGGAATTTCCCCCAATGCCATTGTTGATAAAGGCAGCTACTTGAAAGTCATCTCTGGCAATTCTGAAGGAAAGATTTGCAAAGCACTAGCATGGGGTGACTTTTGCAAAAAGCATTGGGGCCATTTGAGTCACACTTAGATTATGGACTCTAAGTAAGTAGGTTGTTTGAAGAGGGCCTTAAAAGGAAAATAAACAAAGATAAAAACAATCTTACCAGCCACACTCCACTTCCAATATTTTGCCTCCCAAAGTTCATGGATTTAAGGAACTTTTACTCCTATTGCTACTTCACACCAAGAGACACTCTGTTAAATGTCTTTGTCCACGCTCTGGACTGGCTGGGATGGGGATGCTGGGATGGGGTGCTAATTCTTAAGCACAGCCTTTGCAGGAGGAACAATGCGAAGTGTTTTGCCTGCGTCATCTATTTAAGCCCTTGTGGTCACTGATGAAGTAGATGCTCATACAATTTCACTTCACAAATGAAATGAAGAAACTCAGGCACAGAGAGGAAGTCGGTGTCCATCATTGGGAGCCATGCTAAGGATTTGGACCTTGAAGGTTTTATGCAAGAAAGTATCTGTACTTTTGGAATGAGAATTCAGGTGACCTTCTTGTGGTAGACTGAAGGTGAAAAACACCAAATGGGTGAAAACTAGTGGGAAGACATCGTTTGCTCCCAAAAGACACATCAGCTCTCGAGAATGACAAACTACCCTCCAGTTGTGCTAAGGAGCTAATGTCTTGTGTCTTTCTACTCATTTTTTTTTTTTAATCCTGTGGCAGTTCTATTCCTCCCTTTACCCCCAGAGTTCATTCGTATTCCTCCAAGAGCGAGGAAACTTCATTTGTAAACTCCAAGGGTGGTTCACGGGACAGTTCTTCTCTGAAGAATGAGCAGACAGGGCCATGGCCAGGGTGAAAGGCAGCATACAGGGAACTGAGGGTCAGACGCATCTGTTCAACCTCTACCCAGCTGTGGCTTTGGGAGGTTCCTGAACATTTCTGAGACTTACCTCAACTTTGCAATAGGAATAATATTTCCCATCATGCAAAGTGGGTGTGGAAATTTAGATGATATTTTGGCACTTTAAAAACCTCTATAAATAGTGTTTATTTAAATAGCTGGTCATCTCAGAGGCCCTCAACCACCCTCAAAGAGAATGAATTGTTTCTCAGCAAACCAATCCTACCTCTACATATGGTTGGACTAGGTTGAAATGACATGAAATCATGAGTAAGGGTCTGTAGTGTTCTCCTGCCTCAACTAGATTCTACATCCCTGCCCACAATGGTAGGCTGAATAGTGCCACCCTTTCCCAGAAATTCCTATGCCCTAATCCCTTGAATGTGTGAAAATGTTACTTTATATGGCAAGGGGAGGAAAAAGGACTTTGCAGATGTGTTAAGGATCTTGAGGTGAAATTTTCCTGGACTATTCAAGTGGGCCCAATATCATCACAAAAGGTTTTGGGTTTTTTTTGTTTGTTTGTTTGTTTGTTTGTTTTTTTAAGAGACCGGCAGGGTATAAGAAGTGGAAGGGTCAGAGGAGAGAGAGGAAATGTGATAACAGAGACAGAGGTTGGAGTGATGTCGTTTGGAGATGGAGGAAGGAGCCACCAGCCCTGGACAGCAGATAGGCTCTAGAAGGTAAGAAAGACAAGGAGACAGATTCTCCCCTAAAGCCTGCAGAGGAACGCAGCTCTGAGGATACCCTGAGTTTAGACTGTAAGCCCCATTTTGGACTTGTGACTTCCAGGACCAGATGATAATAAATCTGTGTTGTTGAAGCCATGATGTTCGTGGTACTTTGTTATAGAAGCAATAGGTAACTAACAAGCCCATCTTGCAGCAACCTTCTTTCTCCCCAAAATGTAGTAGTATCTTCCTGAAGCGTGAATGGAAAGTATAAACTTGAACCTCTCCTACTTTCTTTTTTTTTTCCTCCTACGTTGACAGCTGTTTAACATACAATCTTGATTTCTCCAGTGTTAAGGGATTCATGGAATGGGGGATGACTTCAAATAAAGTGTTACTGACCGTGAGAATGCCAAGGAAAAAAAATCCATTCAAAACATTTTCAGTCTGAGAACAACACTCATGGTATATGAATAGAACGTAATAAAAGCCAACTCTGTAGGCCTGCCAGATATAGGATTCACGAAAGGTAGTAATGTGGGTATAAGAACCATTTTTTAGCATTTCACTTTTGTGAAATGTCAACGTTATCAAAGCATGGATAAAGAGTAAAATATTTTAATGTAATTCTCTGGAAAGTATACACATATTTCTCTTAAGTAGTAGAGAATCTTAGTTTCATTTTTATTAATTTGTCTAATACTAGGGTAGAGTGTAAATCTTAAGAGGATAAAAGTAGTATCTGATTGATTGATTGATTGATTGATTTAAAAAAAACCTAGTAACTTATTTTTTTAACCAAACATTTTTTTTAATTTAAATTCAATTAGCCATCATAACATGCATTATTAGTTTCAGAGGCGGTGTTCAACAATGCATCAGTTGCGTGTAACCCCCACCGCGCATTGCATCAGGTGCCCTCCGTCATGCCCACCCCCAGGCTACCGCATCCCCCCAGCCAGCTCCCTTCCACAGCCCTCAGTTTGTTTTCCGGGAGTCAAGAGCCTCTCATGGCTTGTCTCCCTCTCCGGTGACCTCCCATTCAGTTTTCCCTCCCTTCCCCTATGATCCTCTGGGCTGTTTCTTACATTCCACGTGAGTGAAACCCTATGATAGTTACCTTTCTCTGATTTAAAAAGCCAATAACAGTTAAGTGTGATTAATTTTTACTGGCAGATCTAATTACAACATTAATATGTAAATGAATGAAGTAATGCAGTACGTAAATATGCAAATCTGTATCTGTCAAGGCATAACACCAAGTGAAGCCAGTCTTTACTAAGCCAAACTTTACCTCAAATGTATTTTTGCTTAAAATTTTGGAGATTTTTTTTTTTAAAGAAATCTTTTTTTTTTTTTAAAGATTTTATTTATTTATTTGGCAGAGAGAGATCACAAGTAGGCAGAGAGGCAGGCAGAGAGAGAGAGAGGGAAGCAGGCTCCCCGCTGAGCAGAGAGCCCGATGCAGGCCTCGATCCCAGGACCCTGAGATCATGACCTGAGCCAAAGGCAGCGGCTTAACCCACTGAGCCACCCAGGCGCCCCAGGAGATTTTTTTTTTAATGAAATGATGTGTGGATGCTATTTCTTCGTTCTATTAAGAAATAACTTGACTATACCATAAGTCGATTTATTTTGTTTATTAAGAATTTGAAGTATCATAAAAACTTCAGAAGATTTTTCCACAGTTAGGTTGAACATGGAAAAACTAAAATAAAAAACATGCTCTGTCGAAAAGGTACAGGGTCAGGCAGCCAGTAACTAGCTCTTCAAAAGCTTCCTAATTATTTTCTTATGCACAGGGGCACTCGGGTCCAGGCATATTTTCCTCCCATTCTTCAGCGAAGCTCTGCCAGGGAGAGAAGAGACCCGCCTTTCAGGGCTTGGATTTGAACGAGGGAGTGATTAGACGCGGGGTGGAGGGTGCGGACGCAGGACCCCGCGAAGGCCGGCGAGGAGGGGCGGCCCGAGGGGGGCTCCTAGGCGCGCAGGGGAAGGGAGAGGAGCAGAGGGCCGGCAGGCGCTAGGAAGCAGGCGGCGAGACTCACATCATCTGGGGGGTGGGACAGTAGCTTGACACACCGATGACCTCCAGGCTGCTGATGTGCTTGGGGCGGACTAGGGAGGTGGTCTTCAGACACACGCAGCGCAGGTCCTCGTCTCCTCCCTCCAGGTCCACTGGGGCTTGGGTCAGGGACAGGACAGCAGAAGAGAAGAGTGTTGACTCAGGGAACCACCAAACTTACCTTAGGGCTCTTTCTTGGGAAACCGTACTAAAGTGGCTTTCATGTCCTCCCCCACAACTCATACCCCCTCGGGGGAGCGCTATTGACTGCATAGTAAAGTGCCCCTGGCAGCGCTTGGCACAGCCCCCACACACTGGAAAGAACTCAAAGAGTGAGAGATTCAGCCCCATCCCGAGGGGTTCCCCGACTCTCTCTCTCTCTCTCTCTCTCTGCTTCCCTCTGACCCCACAATGCCTTATTCAGCTCTCACCTGTGGGGAGGGCGACCACCGCTGGCGGGAGCAGCAGTCCCAGGAGCAGCAGCCCCCGGCCCAGGCAGGGGCTGGGGGCACGGGAACGTGCTCCGACGCTCATGTCCAGCAGAAACAAGCAGAAGCGGAGAGTGCAAGGCAGTCGGGGCTGGGGCTTCTGCAGGCCAGTGGCTCCCAAGACTCTCCAGGCCTGTTTTATCCCCAGGGTCCGGAAGCTTGGGTTGGAGGATGGGGAAGCTGGGATACTTCTGGGAAGAGCTAGGCCCTGGCCAGCTAAGATTAGTGGGGGTGGGGAGGAAGCCTGAGGTCATCTGTCTTGGCTGGGCACTGAAAGCAGGATCCACAACCCCAACATGAACTCATATACAGGCTCCTGGGTGCAGTAGAAACAGTACTTGACGCTTACATGTCTTGCCTTTGTCACTTGTTACCGTAGACTTCTCCGTGGTCACCATGTTGCAGTGTACAGGGCTAGTACCTTCCGACTGGAGGCAGTTTTTGTTTCTTCTCAACTCTCAACTTTCCAAGCACCGCATACTCTCCCCTGCCTTTCCTACAGATTTCCAGTTATAGATTAACAGTTGAGTTGGGTGGCTGTGGGTGTTCAAGGTGTGTCCTTAGTAATTGTTTTCTTGCTGGTAAAAAGTTGAATGTGGTATTTTGATCTTTAGATGATGACTCAGTTTTGAATTTCGCCCGAATGTGGAAGTCTTCTTCAGTCTCTTGATCTCTCCCACGCTAGGAGCCTTCATCCTGTATACTCTAGGGAGCAAAGTCTGTTATTCTCAGCTAAAATGGTCCTCTGAGAAAAATTGCAGAAGTAATATTTGAACGCGTTCTTTCTTTAAAAACTTGGTGCCTAGATGTTTCTCCATGGGGCTGGGCCCAGAATGAGGTGGAGAAGGAGTTTCCAGGCCACTTTCCCCAGAGCCTCCTGTGACCCAGCCCAGGCCGTTTAAGGCAGGCTGTCCTGTCGCCAGAGCAGTGATGCTCTCAGGAGGACACAGAGCACCTGGAGGGGAGTGTGGGGAAGATTCAGAAGAGCGGGTGGAGGGCAGGCGACATAATTGTATGCAGGAAAGGTCAAGAGGTCAATATGGAACATCCTCCCTTTCCTGAAAAAGGATGACTTGGGCTCTTGATCAGAGCAAAGGACAACCTCATCTCAAAGCCAGAGGCTTTCCCTCCTGCTGATTAATAGCAGTGAAGGGCATCATAGCCCCCTGTGGGCAACTAGCTGGTTCCGAATGCTCAGCAGGACCACACCTCTGCAGGGTGTGCAGTTGACTTTCTGGGCCTCCAGTGTTCTTTCTCTTAGGATCCCACCCCTTGCCTTTCAACTGACTAAGTCCTATTGAAATTTCTGGTGTTAGCCTAATATCATGTCCTCAGAGAGGCCTTTCCTGATGGCTACAGCTAATTGTGTTTCCCATTGGGTATTTTAGCACCTTCTGCCTTTGCAACTTCTCACACATCTTCCAAACACGCACACCTGTACATTTTGGGGTAAAGATTTTATTTCCTTATTTTAGAGAGAGAGAGAGAGCACACATGAGTGGGGGGAAGGACAGAGGGAGGGAGAATCTCAAGCAGACTCACCACTGAGCATGGACCCCACCATGGGGTTCCATCCCAAGACCCTGAGATCATGACCTGAGCAAAATCAAGAGTCAATCAAGATGCTCAACAGACAGTCACCCAGGCAGCCTGCACTCATGTACCAGATGTATATGCATGTGTCTGTGTGTCTGTGTGTCTATTTGGAAGTGTTTAGATGTTTTCTCTTCCTAAATGGAAAGCTCTACGAGGTAAGACATCATAACGTTTAACCTTATTCTAGCACATGGGTAGGGACTTGATATAACGTACTACAAACAAGAAGATAATACATGTTGAAAATGATTCTGAGGCTTTGACTTACTGATGAGTTGTTTCTTTATGTAGTTAGAGCTTGTTTCTATATTAGTGTGTGTTCCACATGGTGTAATGATTTGTTAAGCTATCTGCCTCTTCTGCCGGACAATGATCTCTTCAAGGACAATTCTGTGTGACTTACACTTTTTTTTTTTTAATACCCAGCATCCAATGCAATGATTCATACAGAATATGCTATGACTTAGACAAGTGTATTGCCTTAAAACTTGAGATCCCAAATAGGGTTAGTGACAAAGAGAAGAGATAAAAGGGATGGTTTGGGGGATGAAGGGGCAGCACCCTGGCTTTGTGCGACCTTACCCCTGGATTTCAATATTTGCAGCAAGTGGTAAGTGACCATTAAATGATGCTTTCTCTGCATTAAATGAAATTGTTCAACATCCATGCACAAAGATAAAAGACATCTGCCTCTGAGGAGGTATAGCTTAGTGAAAAAACTGTGTCATGTCTCAGGAGCTGGCACTGTTGATTTTTAGTAGCAAACCACTAGGGAAATAAACAAGATGTCTGAGCAATTTTGAATTATTTTTTTTTTTAAAGATTTTGTTTATTTGTTTGACAGACAGAGATCACAAGTAGGCAGAGAGGCTGGCAGAGAGAGGAGGAAGCAGACTTCCCGGGGAGCAGAGAGCCCGGTGCGGAGCTCGATCCAAGGACCCTGGGATCATGACCTGAGCTGAATGAAGGCAGAGGCTTTAACCCACTGAGTCACCCAAGTGCCCCCATTTTGAATTACTGGAGAAAAGCTAATGAAAACGACTGTAATCTCCACTTACTGCTTTGATATAAATATAAATATAAACATACACATAAATTTGTTGTTGCTGTTAACTATTACTTATTAAATGCCTTTATTTTAAGGCACTGAACTTATGGTGAGGAGATAATAAAAGAAGATTGTAATATATAAAATTCATGAACTGAATGCTTAATACGTGAGTGTTCTCCAAAGTCCATGTGCATTTTGGGGTTAATGATCTTACTTCTTCTCCTATAGCCATCACAGTATGCTACTTATGATGAGATTGTATTTTGTGTGCCAATAACATTGTATAATATACAGAGTAATCTCTTTATTAGAGAAAGAAGAATGAAGGAAAGTAGTGCGGTGGTTAAAAGCAGAGTTTCAAATCCCCACTCTGTCACTTACTTAGTTATCTGATCTTGGAGCAAATTTCCTAATTTCTTTGCACTTCAGTTTTCTTCTCTATAATGCTGTGGATACGAATAGTAACAATAACAAATAGTCGCTAACATTTATATACCCGTCTTTGTGTGACATGCACTACTTCTAGCCTTTGAATTTATTAACTCTTAACTTCCACATCAACTCTGGGAGATAAGCAATATTATTATACCATTTTAGAGACGAAGAAACCAAGGCACAGAGAGGTTATGCAACCTGCCCAAAATTATGCAACTAGCAAATGACAGAACCATTTTTTAAAAATTTTTTTTAAAGATTTTATTTATTTATTTGACAGACAGAGACTACAAGTAGGCAGAGAGGCAGGCAGAGAGAGAGGAGGAAGCAGGCTCTCCAAGGAGCAGAGAGCCCGATGCGGGGCTCAATCCCAGGACCCTGAGATCATGACCCGAGCTGAAGGCAGAGGCTTTAACCCACTGAGCCACACAGACACCCCTGACAGAACCATTTAAACCCAATTATCCTCTCTGCAGAGGATGTCGTGTTAACCAGATCATAGCTATCTTGTGAAAATTATATAATTCATGCCTACAAAACACTCAATATGTCTGGCGTATTAAAATTTATCAATAAAGTTTAGCTATTATAATAAATTAAAATGTCATAAATTGTCAATGAGATATTTTGTTTGCTAGATTGTGGAATACTGAAGTGTAAAAAAATAATAATAAAAAGGTAATGAAGGCATTTTCCCCCCAACAGTTTGGTGAAAATTAGTAATATATGACAACAAAGCAATAACAATTTTGATTTCGTGTTCACTGTGTAAGGTGAGCGTGGATGTACATTTCAGGGTCTAAGAAATACCAGAAGGAGGGGAAGAGAGGGCAAAATGGGTGAAGAGGGCTAGAGAGCTCGGGCTTCCTGTGACGGCATGAGGAGGTCATGGGGATAAAGGCTCCGCGTAGGGAATACAGGAAACGATGTTGTAATAATGCTGTAATGAGACGCCTACATTTTTGGTGGACATAGCATAAGGTATCGGGAAGTTTAATCACTATGCTGAAATGAATGCCACATTGGGTGTCAACTATATTCAAATAAAAACAATTTTTAAAAGAATGAAAGTTCTCTTGATTATAAAGCAATAATTAGAAGTGTGATAAAGTTTACATTTTCATTTTACTTATTTACAAGGTTGATTCTAATACTAAAATTGTAACCATGGAGATATTAAGTAAATGCAAATATATACAAACATGTCAGGTTAAAACATTTAGCACTATATAGAACCTGTATTATTATTATATTGAAAATGCTGGAGTTTTTTAATAGAAAACGTTAGAGCTTTTCATCATATTTTTAAAAGATTTATTTATTTATTTGACAGAGACAGGAAGAGAAAAGCAGCAGAAGGAGAGGGAGAAGCAGACTCCTTGCTGAGCAAGGAGCCCAATGTGGGACTCCATCCCAGGACCTTGAGATAATGACCTGAGCCAAAGGCAGCCACTTAATGGACTGAGCCACCAGGCGCCCCTCATCGTGTTTTTTATTCTACTCATATTAAATATATTCTCTTTAAAATAAGTAACCACTGCTTACAAGACTCACATTCTACAACTTTATTATTTTTACAGTTTGAAGCCTAAAATAAACATTAGAAAAATCTTTCAGAAAATGCTTTGAAACAAGACATCCTAAGACTAAGACATTGAAAAACTCTATTAAGTGCCTAAATAAATTAACAAACATTTCTTGAGCAAGTGCTCCTTTCTGGGATCTGTGTGATTCCGAAAATCATCAACCATTCTGAAATCTATTAATCATCATGAGCATAGCTAGTCTAACAGAAAGGTATAGAGCAAGATAGGTTTAATGCACATATAAGTATTTGAAGAGAAAATTTTAGATAAAGGGATGCAAAACAGAGTGCCACATTTAACCAAGAGTTAGAGAACAAGCCCCACATTATATGTTGAAAGTAAGTTTGCTTATTGTCACCTTCTCTCTGTCATCTATTAACCGGTCTTCTCAGAATGTCATGACTTTGGGGGGCAGAATGGAAAACACATCCAAAATTTAATACAATATGAAGAGGTATTTTGGATAAATAAGAACTCCAGGAAGTCAAGCCTTCAAACTCTTACTGTTCTTGGGAGATAAAGAGGTTGGACAGAAAGTGAACCGATTAAGCTGTTGACCCACTGCTTTCCAAAATTTTCTGGACTATTTTCTTGATTTTGGGAGCTTCTGGGTCCAAGCAGATTTCCTTCCCATTCCTCAGTGTGGCTCTGCAAGAGAGAATGGAATTTTCTGTGAGTGCCCGGGCATTAGAAGGGACGCACAGGGCTGGAAACAATAGTGTCAGTGGGTGTGGAAGTGGAGAGTTTCCCTAACCCAATAAGGCGATGGTACAGAAGCAGGGACTTACATCACTTCGACGTTGGCACAATGGGGTCCTGCTCTGAGCACCTCTAAACTTTGGATGTTACTTGGATGAATGCCAGAGACGGTATTCAAGCACATGCAGCGAAGTTCAACGAACCGCTTCTTGTCCACACTGGGAGCTAGGGTAGAAAGTGTGGCTCAGTTAGTGGTCACGATTATAGCGGAGATCTTATCTCTTGACGTGTTTCCCTAGTCCCTTTATTTGTTAACTCTACCTCTCTCATAAAGCCACTGTGTCTACGATCATCTTCAAGCCTTCTGTGAAGTACCTTAGCAGAGTGCCGGGGCACATCTTAAGTGTCCTTGCAACATCCCCTCGTCACTTACGAGCTATTAATATTATGCCCATCTCCAGCCCCAGGAGAACCAGGGCAGACTCTCCCCCAGACACTGCTGCAGGGCAGCAGACACTCGACTCAGTTTTCCCTGAGTTTCTCTTACTTTTTCCAGCAGTCCAGGGAAACAGCGTCAGGAGCAGGGATAGCAGGAACAGCCCCTGTAGGACCCGGAGGGGGCTGGTGCCGGGACAGGAGGAGGTGGCCTTACGTCTGCAGCTCATGGTGGAGAAGACTAAGCTGGAGTCGTTCCTCGAGACAGGAGACCTCGCTGTGAGAGTGTAGGGTTGCCTAGAAGTTTGCGGCAATGGGGTTTTTCCTGCTCTCCTGATGCCTTTTATACAAGCTACCTCAAGGCCAGTAAGGAGGAAAAAGATAGGGAAGGAGAGGTGAGGATAGAGGGACACACAAGTGGAAGGGTGGTCACGCTGTGCCCAGCCCAGATAAACACCAGGCGGGGCAGGGCTCCTGCTAAATTTCATTTTTCCTTCCCTTCACACCACCCCCTCCCTTCCTCATTCCCCATGTCCTTTAGACAAATATAACCTCCCACTTAGGGAGGTAAGAACAAGACTGAAGTATTGTACATATTTTCTCTGTAGAACTATGTGATGATGCCCTGATAAGGCAATTAATAGGCTTAAAAGACACTTTATGAGTATCTGAAAACATAAAGATGCCGCCCTTTTTGGTTGACAAGGAAAGCAGTTGTTCCTGACTTGATTGTTGACAAATGTTAGGATTTGTTTTTAGTATGTGGATAAAATATGAGCCAATAACCATAAAAGGCTCAGTCTGTGTACTAGTTTATAGGCGGCTTTCTGTTTTCCAAATATAGTATTTACCATTTCATCCGGAAGGTAGAAGAAAAACTCATTCTTCCCCCCCTTGTGTTATAAAATAAACTGCTTGTTTCTGACACCTTAGCCTGCCCTAAAAAGTAAGCCCCAGCACATTTACTTTTTTCTTTTACTTCTAATATTACAGGGAAATACATAATATAATTTATTGTAAAAGACTCATACACTGCAGATGTACGTACAATAAAAGTCATAACTTTCTCTTCATCTTTATTCTATATCATCCTTCTTCAGGGGTAACTTCGGTAACAATCTGGCCTTAGTTTTCTTTCTTTCTTTTAAAAATTTTATTTATTTGCCAGAAAGAGAGAGAGAGAGAGAGAGCGCACAAGGAGAGGGAGCAGCAGGTAGAGGGAAAAGCAGGTTCCCCGTTGAGCAAGGAGCCAATAAGGGGCTCGATCCCAGGACTCTGGGATTATGACCTGATCCAAAGGCAGATGCTTAACCGATGGAGCCACCCAGGCATCCCTGACCTTAGTTTTCTATTCTATCTGCACTTATATACACACACATACATATACACAGAGACAAACACACATCACTCATAGGTAGAGAAGTGCATATATAGAGGTAGACGCAGAATTTTTCATAGAAATGGGGTCATTATGTAGTTTACTTTTTGTCCTTCAAACATACGCCTTCAGTATCCTCAATGTAGTTTTGTCCCATCCTTTTGTTTTTTTCAGTAACGAAACAGAACTTTACTAACATTGTAGACTAAATGGCCCTAAAAGACATATGCCCCCAAGTGCATCATAGTACACCTTCTATTTAAATGCATATGAATCTTTCTCGAGGATGGATCACATGCTAGGTTTAAAAAAAAAAAAAAAAGTGGGGCACCTGAGTGGCTCAGTGGGTTAAAACCTCTGCCTTCAGCTCAGGTCATGGTCCCGGGGTCCTGGAATCGAGCCCCACATCGGGCTCTCTGCTCAGCAGAGAGCCTGCTTCTCCTCTCTCTCTGCCTGTCTCTCTGTCTACTTGTGATCTCTGCCTGTCAAATAAATAAATAAATAATTTTTAAAAAAAAGTCTTCTAAAAATTTTAACCCGAGTATAGTTAATATACAATGTTACATCCTTTTTTAATGGCTGCATGACTTTCTATCACATGTGCAATCCTTTGTCCAACCTCTGTCTTATTGGTGACCTTGAGGGTGTTTCCAGTTTTGCAGTATTACAGATTATAAT
This sequence comes from Mustela nigripes, assembly GCF_022355385.1. Lineage (NCBI taxonomy): Eukaryota > Metazoa > Chordata > Mammalia > Carnivora > Mustelidae > Mustela > Mustela nigripes. The sequence goes on along the minus strand of NC_081557.1, from coordinate 261,845,525 downwards.
AAAACCTCTATTCCTCGATTCTCAGACCCTAATTATGGTTCTCTATCTCAGACCCTGCAGGATACAGACAAAGCCCTGCAGAGACGCGGGGCGGACCTACGCATCACATGCCCATTCGTGTGTGTTATTGTCTGGATCTCTGTTTCTTCTATAAGACTTGCCTCCTCAGCTGGAGTGCAGACTTGCCAAAGCCAAGGCATGCCCTAGGTTTCTTTGCATGCTGTAAGTATCCTTTGAGATGTAGGATAATGCAATATACAGTGGGTCCTGAACAGTGTTAGTGAGTATATCAGTGCCTGTGTACCACATGAAGGAAAGTTTCTCTTTCCTTTTTAATCAGACACAATCCCCAAACCAAACTCCATGTTGTCCCAAGTACCTACGAAATAAAAAAGGTGATTTAGAAGGCTGCGAATAAAGGATAAAGTTTGGGCCATAAGCTGTCTTCCTATTACAAATATGTATGAATCTTACACATTACTCTTTAAACTTCCCATTTTTTGGCCTAATTTTTATAACTTTAAAATTCTGGAAGAAACTCTCAAAATATCCAAATGTACAAAATTACATTTTTTAATCAAAAGAATGGATACAGTAAATTATTTTTTCCAAAATTTTTTAAAGATTTTATTTATTTGGGGCACCTGGGTGGCTCAGTGGGTTAAAGCTTCTGCCTTCAGCTCAGGTCATGATCCCAGAGTCCTGGGATCAAGCCCCGCATCAGGCTCTCTGTTTAGCAGGGAGCCTGCTTCTCCGTCTCTCTCTCCGCCTGCCTCTCTGCCTACTTGTGAACCCTCTCTGTCAAATAAATAAATAAAATCTTAAAAAAAAAAAATGAGTGAAAATCTTAAAAAAAAAAAAAAAAAGATTTTATTTGACAGAGAGAGAGAGCAAGTACAAGCAAGGGGAGCATCAGAGAGAGAAGAAAAGCAGGCTCCCAAATAACAGGGAGCCTGATTCAAGTCTTGATCCCAGGACCTCGGGGTCAGAGCCCAAGGCAGCCACTTGACCCACTGAGCCACCCAGGAGTCCCTTGTTTTAACTTTTAAGCCAATGTCCCCATTGTTTAACAGTGACTGACCACACCTACTCAAGGAGATAGGCCCTGTTTATAAGAGCATTTCTTATTCTTCTCACCCCATTTGCTTTCCTCTTGTAAATTCCAGTCTAGCAGAAGAACATCTTTTTTTTTTTTTTTTAAAGATTTTATTTATCTATTTGACAAGGAGATAGAGAAAGATCACAAGTAGGCAGAGAGGCAGGCGGGGGTGAGTGGGGGGAAGCAGGCTCCTCGCTGAGCAAAGAGCGAGATGTAGGGCTCGATCCCAGGACCCTGAGATCGTGACCTGAGCCGAAGGCAGAGGCTTAACCCACTGAGCCACCCAGGTGCCCCACAGCAGAATATCTTAAAATGATTTTCCACCTTTCCTCACTCAGAAACTCATCGTCCAAGAAACAAGCTCAAGAAAAAGCTGAGATAGGGAGTGAATGGCAGAGAAATTCTCAGCAGGAAACAGAGTAAGGAGAATTAACTTCTTTCTAGTTCTTCCTGAGCAATGACCTTATCATCTTTCCTCATTACTGTGACTGAAATATTATTAACTCTCCAGTCAGATACATCTTTATTCACATGTAAACTCAAAACCATTTCCAGGGCAAGATACAAAGATGTTTTTTCAAGCATCCTAGTCGCTTTCTCTTTCCACCCATCATAACCCCCAACACAGATTGTTGGTCATATTTATTGGCTTCACTGGACACTTTTTCTCCCTACATACAATATCCAACTTTCTTTCCTGGTTCATTTAGTACCAGGAAAGAGGTAGGCACGTAGCAGAGTATCATTAAGTCATTGTCTTAATCAAAAAATTTGTCACAAAAGACACATTGTCAGCAAGGTTCATGAGGAAGCATTAACAAATTTCTTGAGTCACTAAAATTTCACAAGCCCATTAGTTGGCATTTGAGGTAAATAACGTTTTGCTAGTTTTTGTTGATTCAAAAAATATTATGCATCTACTATGTATTGGGTGTTTAAAAGTTCTTCTTCATTGTGTGGCTTGGCCACTGAACTGTTTCTTTTTAAGAAGTGAGACCTCAAATATTTGTGTAAAGCCATTGGGACATCAATACTAATGTGCTGCTACTTGAAAAGATACTTTGAAATCAGTTATTCAACCTAAAGAAGTCAGCTTATACAAAATAGTGTATTTGAATGAATGCTAGGAAATTAGTGTGAGGGTTCTTGGATTTTAAAATAACTGAACAGCCCTTTTATTGATCTGACATTGTCATACCGTTTATTTTATTTTATTCTGTTAAGTTATTTTATCTCTTTTTCCTTTATGTCATTGTATAAGTTGCAGAGTCATAGAGTCATTCGGGAAACTAGCAAGTTTTCTAAGACTCGAAACAACTCACCTGTTAGCTATTTTCAAAGAAAATATCTAGAGCCATAGGAGGAGCATTATCCATGAAAATTAAGACATATTTTAACTCTGTTTTACATAAAAGATTTTGAACTGACATCTTCCAAGTATGCAGGAAATAACCCGTGACTTACATATTTAGTCATAGGGGCGCCTGAGTGGCTCAGTCCGTTGGGTGTTTGCCTTCGGCTCAGGTCATGGCCCCGGGGTCCTGGGATCGAGTCCGCATGCAGCTCCCAGCTCAGAGAAGAGCCTGCTTCTCCCTCTCCCTCCGCCTGTTGCTCTGCCTACATTCCTGCTCTCTCTCTATCTCTCTGTCAAATAAATAAATAAAATCTTTTTTAAAAAAAAATTAGTCATAAAAGCAATCGGGACAGAAACTCTTAGGGCTCTGTTATTAAAGCACCTTAAGCAATACATTGAAATACTGACCAATAAAAGATTTCCTATATATGCTGAAACCAAGTACATTTTTTGTGTAATTCTGAGTTCATAAGAATGATCCAGAGCTTAACTCGTCTGGCACGCAAGTCCGCGGAGGCAGGATGCCGCCCAGAAGTGAAGTGAAGGGTGCTGGGGCGGCGCGGAGGGGACGCAGGGGGAGGGGAATGGAGGGGCGCTGTCTCCCGGGGTGCTGGTAGGGGCGCTCACTGCACAGTTCCGCAGGCCTGAGAACGTTCACTTTACCTTTATGTTTATGAACATCATCCACGGAACATCAAATGCGTAGTCATACTTTTGTGGAACAAGCCCATCCCAAATGTGTGGCCTACAACAACAATTTATTTCTAATAATTCTGTATATGAATGAATGAAGGCTGCTTGGGCCCCATTTAGGTGGGCGTAGGCAGAGCACCCCTGGAGGGCGGAGGCTTCCACCCCTGCCTCGCCCACCCGGGAGGGCCTGGTGGCGCGTCCTGCTGGACACCCTCGACTCCTGTTCCTCCTCTTTCCAGTAGTTATTTTACTTCTCGGGAAAACATGAAGAACAGAAGGGCGGTAGGACGGGGGAAAAGTGAGAAGAAGGGAGTGAGGACACGGGAGAGTTGGGAAGGGAAAGAAAGGAAGAAAAAAAGGAAAAAAGAAAAAAAAGAAAAGAAAAGAGAAGTGAAGACACAAGACCTCCGCTCTCCTCCCTTTCTCCACCTCCGGCTCTTGCCTCTCCCCAGCCGCGGAAACCGGGATGTATCTACCGGATTCATTCCCTTTCAGGAGCCTCCTTCCTGGTGGCTCACCACAGCTGTGTCCCTCGGCTGCCTGTGATGGCCGCAGGCCCAGGGCCCAAGGGGAGTGTCTCACCCAAATTTGTAACCGCCTCCCAGCAATAGCCCACATCTAGTGACCGCTCAGCAGGGGGGAGCTCAGAGGTCTGCTCCCTTGCCACAATTCAGAATCGCTGGGAAAGCCTCCCCCAGGGTCCAGAGCTTCTCAGAGCCATCACCTGGATCTTCTGGGGTAGCAGCAGTTCTCTCTCCCTCTCCCCGACCCTCTCTTTACTTCCTGACAGATGGGAGTCTTCGATCACTCCTCAGTAAACTGCTGCCACACTGATGTCCTCTCCAGTGTGATTCTAGGGAGTCCCCCTGAAAAGACTCTTTCTCCCTGTTTACAAAGAATCTAGTCCCTTTTCATTCAGATTTCAAGTAGACCTTTGTCAGACAGAACTCAGAATATTTGCCATCAGAAGTCCCTAACTTAGTCTGAAAGCTCATTTTTGTCATCTCCACATCATAAGGATCCTGGGCTCTGTCTAGTATGAAACAAGATTGTCAATAAATGGGTGTTGATGGTTGTAAGAAGGAAACGTACACGTTGGTGAATGCTAACACGTAAGAAGGAAACACACCATACACGTTGGTGAATGCTAACACGTAAGAAGGCAACACACCGTACATGTTGGTGAATGCTAACACGTAAGAAGGAAACACACCGTACACGTTGGTGAATGCTAACGCGTGAATGACAGAAAAATAAAGAGAGTATGAATACACTGTTTCCAGAAGCTTCCTAAAAAAAAAGACTTGTGGAAACAAATTCTTAGGTATACTAAACATTAATTATTCATGCATAGATAGAAAGAATGCAGATACATTTGGGGAGAAAATCATGGCGCTTCATCTATGGAGGTCTCAGTTTTCTGAGTTTGAATTAGGAGAAAGAAACCAATATTTGTCAAGTATCTACTTTGGTCCAGGATTAGCCCTTAGTGCCTGTGAGAAAGATATTTTTGTGCTGATTTTACAGATGAGAAAACTGAGGGTTGGAGACGTTGAATAAATTGCCAAGGTCAAATAGCTGAAGTGCTCAAAACTAGATCTGAAACACACTTACTCGGACTTTGTGTAGCACCACAAAGGGTAAGGAGCTATCACTGGCCTCTATTCAGTTGAAATGAGTTAGCCATTTTTCTCTTTGTTCAACCCAGAGGTAGGCCAGAAACAATACCCCACATTTATGGGGCAGCAGAATCACCTCTATTAAGAATGTGGATTTTTCAGAGGAGGAAGAGTTCTTATAATTTCTCAGTATTTAAAAAAATGGGACTCTAGACTTTGTAGAAACTAAATTTTACACAAAAACTCTAGGTCTTTCTATGTCATTATTTCATGACACATATCTGAAGTATGAACAATCCTTTTCGGGAACATATTAATTTTGCTGACTAAAAGTAAACCGGGACCATAAGCCAAAATCAGAATCATGTGCATTCTCTTTGTCTTTCGTGATTTAGTCAGGGAGGCGGATCAAAATCCCCAGGTGCTCATTCTGTGTGGTAAATTTCTCAATTTGTAACATCCAGGAAGGACTTGAAGTTATGATGGACAATATGAGTTACCCACAGCAATTCTTTTCCTTATGCAGGAATTAAAAGTATGATTAAAAAAAAAACCAAAGCCACTAGTCAGATTTTATCATAGATCTCATCATAGCTTCAGGAATTGAAGGATTATGTGAAGTTGTCCCACCCAGAGGCAAGCAGGAAAATGTGGTAAAATGAAAGGCGTTAATTAAACATGGTTTGGAGAGTAACAGATATTTTAGCTGGCCTCTTGTTCAAGTCCTAGTGAATACATAACTGAGAGTGAGTTTTAGATGGGGAACAGAGGGAGGGCAGTATTTAGGAGTTTGTATGAGGAAAATATAAGTATATCCCTAGAAGAGCTTCAGTGGGTTAATTTCCCCCAGATATGTCAGCCCTTGAATTTGCTAGTGGTAGGATGAATAGTAATATCATTAGTGAGTGGCAGCTCTCACCAAGGTTCTTGTATAGGTTATATATGTCAGTGAAATAATCTATTTTCTTTATAGAACAATCAATTATAGTATGAATATGACCTACAGAATTGTCAGAATATTACATATGAGGTCATATTCTATGGTCTGTAGACAAACTAAACTTACAAATCTTGCTTCTGTAAAAAGATAAAGATCTTGAATGATGACAAAGAAAAAAGTAATCAGTAATGTTTATTTCTTCACAGAACATACATTTCTCCTATTCAAAGGACATGTAATATGCTTTCACTCATTATTGTTACGCACTTACTCAATGAGCATTTTGAGGTCTGATATGACAAATCAGGGATTTTTAAAACACTGAAATTTATAGTTTGCACATCTATAGTAATTTGGCTTGCTTTCTTAATGTTTACCTAATAGTAGTATGTGATTTATAGTTTTAAAGGGAAAAAAAATACTGTTTGAGAGAGTAAAAAAATATCACAGAAGCTTAATGATTTTTTTTTTTTTTTTAGATTTTATTTATTTGAGAGAGAGAGCCCAAGTGAGGGGAGGAGCAGAGGCAGAATCAGAGGGAGAAGCAAGCTCCGACGATTCGGGCCTCCATCCCAGGACCCTGAGATCCTGACCTGAGCTGAAGGCAGACACGTAACTCACAAAGGCACCCGGATGCCCCAGAAGTGTAATGATTTCTTTAAAAATGTTTGAGGTATTTTGTTTTTTTCTCTATTGTTAAAAAAATTTGTCAGCAAATCATCTCTGAAATTTTCCATATCTTTGTATCTTCCTGTCTTTTTTCCTTTTCTCTGTCCTATAGCTACAATATATAATAATAATGTATTACTATAATTAATACACTACATTAATTAATAATGTTACTAAATATATGAATCTAATTGGTATTTTACATATAAGGAGAGAGACAAAGAGATGTAGAATAACTTAATTTAGATATAGATATACTAATAATACATTAGCCTCTACTACTGTATATATGTGTCAGTATGAGCTAAGATATTAATCCAGTGGGGTATGTGTATTTATGCATGCCAATTGGGTTAGTCTCCTTCCTTCCACTTTCTTGCTTTTCCTAAGAATGAGCTATTTAGATGAAATTGCTGTTTTGATCCTTAGAGACAGTGGTACTTGTCTAGCCTGGACCCCTCTTCTGCTTAAGCGCCTACTACGCACTTGGTAGTGTCCTAGAAACAAGAAGAATGTGATAAATATATCCCCGACCTCATGAGGCTTACAGAGAAGTTGGATAGACACTAAATAAATGATCATCTCCATAGATTCTGTAATCATGTCAGTGACGAAAGGTTAGAAAGGAAAAGAACAAAGTTCTATGAGAGGATATGAAAGAGGCCTTCATCTGGGAAGGGCAAGGACCAGTTGGAGGCCCTAAGTGCTGTCCTCAGAGGGAGGATGGAGTTAGCCAGGTAAAAGTGAGGGGTAGATGTGAGAGGTTGAGAGGACTGCATATGCTAAAGCTCTTGTTGGATTACCTATAAATACGAAGAAGGAAAGAGAGTGAAGGCATTAGGATTTCTTGAACACCATACTGAGCAGCTTACTGATGTCAGGGCACTATCTGATTACCTGAGGTTCAGGATACTTTATTAGTTCATTAAGCCAGTCTGTGCCAGGTATTGGGGATGCAGAGATGAATAACATATGATCGATGATCTGGGAGAACTCAGAATAAAGAAATCTTCAAACAAACAAACAAACAAAGGCACCCAATCCAATATTTGCTATTCAAAGAAACTCAAATATCTAGAAGATGCTAGCAGAACATCAAAATAGAAGCCATGAGTTCCTCAAGGAGTGTCAGGGAAAATTTCCTGAAAGGTGTTGTTTGAACTGAGTTCTAAAGGATGAATAAGCTTCCTCCTCTAGGCAGGAAGTGGTAAGGCCCTTCCAGGTAGAGGCTCTATCAAATACAAAGGCATGGACCCAGGAAAGAACACGCCCAGTTAGGGAACTAAGCTCCTGACCACACTGATTCAAGGGGAAAGGGACGTTTAAGCAGGAATCACAGGTCAGATGAGACAGAGCCTAATCTGTCCTGCCTTGCAACTTTGATGTCACTTCTAGGGAAAAGGGAGCCAGTTAAAGTCTAGGTTTTCTAAACAACGCTGGAGGTTGTCTAGAGGTGCCTGGAGGAGTACCTAGAAGGTGGCTGAGCTTGGAGAAAGGTGGGACAAATGCAATGTCCCTGGGAAATGAGGGTCCTTTCTGTTGGCCAGAGACTAGCAGAGTGATTTTTAAGATAATTTGGAATTAAAAATAAATAGAAATTTTGTAACAGTGTAAGAAAGGAGAAATGACATAAATAAATTTTATAAATCTTTTATTTTTTTCCCAAAGTACAAAAGAAGTGCTACAAACAAGAGTAATTTTCACAATGGAAGTGTGACGCATAGATAATTCTTTATCACAAAATGGTAAAAACCTTAACCTGTGTATGTTGTTTGAAAACAAAAGTGAATCTATATTTAAATAGCTCAAATATCCTTTCGAACCTTTATGAGTATAAATCACTGTGAAGTTTGCTTTAATTCCTAAAAAAATTCAAACAATGCATTTCTATAAAAGAGCTAGAAATAGGGAACTTGCCTATATCCTAGCTTCTTTATCTGTCCAAATCATATATTTAGGGACTAGAATTATAGTACTCCTAGTAAAATGGTTAATACACACCATGAAATCAAAGTTTAATGAGTAAGTCATGACATTATGCCATACTGAGAAGACATCAAATGTCTAAAATTATAGGAAAAGAACATACTCGTCCTTATGGAATTGAACATTTACAAATTCTAAATAAAGAAATACATTTTACACCGATAATTGCATGTTACACCAGCTTTTTAAGGCAATATAACTCAGCATCCCAGAGTCAAAAGCAAGGAAACTTAACATATTCCTCAAGAAACGATACCAAAATACTTCCCGTTTCATGAGGCGTGAAGATAACAATTTATCTCCACATCCAGCATTTTAATGAAATAACATTCACATATTAAACCCACAGCCTTCTCAGTAACACTGTAAGGGATATATTCTAAAAATAAGCAGTCACCTCGAAAGCTTAACAACCACTGGTTCTTGACTCACAATTTAGTCAATCGCCAAAGATTTCAATAGCATGACAGATAAAATAACAGCAAATAAATAGCAGGAAATACTATATTAAATATTTCATGAGCTGAGCATTACACTTGAGGGTCAAACGTAGGTGCGTCCCCACCATCCTTCTCTCAAAGTGGGAGATTTATGACGAAGCCTAACTCATTGGAGAAAATTAATCCAGCCTTCTTGTCTTCACTGGGTCCCAAGACACTCAGAAAACTGCTCTGCTAAGGAACGGGACAACTTTTCCAAGGCATGGTCCTTCCTCTTAATCAGTTTTTCTTCCACTGTTGAGAAAAGAATCATATTAGTTTAACCAAGTTTCCACACTCCTGTCTGCTCCCACCTGTTTTCCAAACACAGAGTTTAGGACCAATGAAAACAGCAAAGGGCGGACTCCAGGACTTCACTGACAACAGAAAAATACATTTCATGGGGCACCTGGGTGGCTCCGTGGGTTAAAGCCTCTGCCTTCGGCTCAGGTCATGATCCCAGGGTCCTGGGATTGAGCCCTGCATTGGGCTCTCTGCTCAGCAGGAAGCCTGCTTTCCCCTTCTCTCTCTGCCTGCCTCTCTGCCTGCTTGTGATCTCTCTCTCTCTCTGTGTCAAATAAATAATTGAAATCTTAAAAAAAAAAAAAAAAAAAAGAAAGAAAGAAAGAAAAAGAAAAATACATTTCAGTAATGAGCTCTGTGGAACCCACTAGGCAATTACATGTGAAATTGGTGACAGGAGTTTTCCCAGGACATTCCAGAACAACTTCCCCCCTTTCTCCTGAACGAACTTGTATTCTGAGCGTGACCTGGAATGTGGTCAGCAAATTCCATACAGAGAATAAGGACCTTGAGAAGCGGGAACTCTCGAAAGAGATGAAAAAGCGCCAGGATGAAAGCGACAGGGTACCTGTCCAAAATTTTCTGGATGACTTTCTTCATCACCGGGTTCTCCGGGTCCAGACAGACTTCCTTCTTGTTCTTCAGGGTGGCTCTGCAGAAACGAAAAGAGGCCGAGCCCGTGAGCCACGGGGGCTGACGACTCCGGCTGAGGGACGCCCCTCTCTCTGGTCGAGGTCACCGCGACACCGGGGCGCAGCGCACCAGCACTTACACGACTTCCACCCTGGAGCACTGCGGCCCGGGGGCGATCACCTCCACCTTAGCGATCATCTTGGGCCGGATCCCCGGTGTGGTGGTTAGACACACGCAGCGCAGCTCCCTCAGGATGGTCGAGACGGGACCGGCTGGGGCACAAAGAGAGACACCGTTATGGGGCAGGTTGGCGGGGAGCTCTCCCCCCGCGAGCCCGCCCGGGACGCGTCCCCGCGCCGCAGCCTCCGCGGACGCTGGACCCGGGTGCCGGCCGCGTGCCGCGCGCTCTCACCGCGGGCGAGGGGCCCCGGCGGCGTCAGCAGCAGCAGCAGCAGCAGCAGCGGCAGCAGCGCGCACGGCGAGCCGGAGAGGCCCGGGACGCGGGCGGCGCGGCTGGGCGGGAGGCTCATTGCGGCACGGAGGGCGGTGAGGGGCGAGGGCTCTAGAGGCAGGAGAGGAACCGGGAGTTGGAGCTCCAGGGCACTGTGGCTTTCCCCAAGTCCTTTGCAAGCCTTTTATCTGCGCGGGCCCCTTCCCTCCCCCGCCCCCCCCCCCCCCCCCCCCCCCCCCCCCCGGCCCCCCCCCCCGCCGCGCCGCCGGCCGGCAGGAAACTCAGCATTGGGATGCTTGGGAAACTCCCTGGATGAGGGGGGCGGAGGGGGGTGGCGATGGGTGGGGGGTGGGGGCCCGAGCGGAGGGAATGGAGGGTGGCTGGGAGGAGCTGCCTCCTTCTCCACTGGTAGCCCTGGACTTGGTCGCCCGACCTGACCGTGTATGGTGCTGCCGCTCCGGGAGGTGGTGGGGAGCAATCCTGCAGGGCGCTCACCCTCCAGGCCAGCCGGGGCTAGCGAAGGCCGGCTCCTCCCGGGGATAGAGCCCTCGTTCCCATCCAAGGAGGAAGACTGGAACCCAACCGGCAGATTTGACTTTAGAACAATTTCTGAACGACCTTCCTAATTTATCTTACCATCATCATCATCCTCTTCATCCTCACAATTCAGGAAGTGTAAGCTGTGATTAAAACTGCATGAAACAGAGCAGAACCTGATGCGGGGCTCCATCCCAGGACCCTGGGATCATGACCTGACCTGAAGGCAGAGGCTTAACCCGCTGAGCCACCCAGGCGCCCCTCAATGCATCGTTCTTATCAAAGAATACGGGGACTGCTCCTGAAATCCAGGTTCCTAGACTCTAACCATAGGCCAACTGTGCAAGCAGTTTTTTCTAAGGATAGCAGTTCCAGTTTCAGTAGATAACTTTCTGAAACTTGCTCTTTTCACTTAATAAAATGTTTTTGAGATCATTAAAAAAAAAAAAAAAAAAAACTGCATGAAACAGGGGACGCCTGGGTGGCTCAGTGGGTTCAAGCCTCTGCTTTCGGCTCAAGTCATGATCTATCGCAGGGTCCTGGGATCCAGCCCCGCATTGGGCTGTCTGCTCAGCAGGGAGTCTGCTTCCTCCTCTCTGCCTGCCTCTCTGCCTGCTCGTGATCTGTCAAATAAATAAATAAATAAAATCTAAGGAAAAAAAAAAAAAAAACCAAAACTGCATGAAACAGAAAGCCCTTCCTCTTCTGCTTGCAGGCAGGTCATTCTAGGTTTCTCAAATTAATTCATGATTCTTGGACTTTGGCTAGTTTTAGAGGCCAAGACACTTTAATGAAAATCTCTCTCCTCCTGCTTGAAGCCAGTGGCAGGAAGGGATTCCAGAATCAATCCGGCTAACTGGAAATGTCTCCTTGTTGTTCAACAAGCGTCTGCCTGTCGGGTGGTCTTCCAACATCACTCAGCGAATTACCCTGGGAGACAATGACTTGCTTTCCGTGGTTCAATACGCTGGTCAATTAGAAGAGGTGGGGTCTTTGGGGGGGGGGGGGTGTAAGTGATGGGGTGCAGTGAGTGCAGACTAAAGCAGAGTCCGAGCTGAGCCTGTTCCAGTGGCTCCAGACCCTAGCCAGGTGTGTAACTGACCCAGGTGGGACAGGCCGTGGGAGGCTGATGAGCTTGAGGAGCAATTCTGGAAGTTTGGAAGTTTGGTCTGGGGATTTGAGTCAATCTGGCAGCAAGACAACGCCAGTTCTGGTTTCTCTCAGCTTCACGGGAGGGAAGAACCACAAGCTTCTGGAGTGATTTAGCTTCAGGATCAGCGGCTGCTTTAATCCACAGGCCTGCTTGAATTCACGGGAACTAGAGCTGCCTCCTGAAGGTGAGGGGTGAGGACTACCCCATGCTCTCTCTTCTCTTTCTCTCAACTGTGGAACTAGAACACTGAAATTTGAACGGCAACTCTTTCCTCTGTCCAACTCTATGGGAGGCAAAAGTACAATATTGGGATGACACATGGGCCTTCTTTCACGGAAATCTAGCTAAATCCTCTTCTGGATTGTTCTCAATACCTCGTCCTCACAGTAGGTCAGCAAAGGCAATGGGTAAGCACAACAGCCGTGAGAAGCCAGTCATGGAAAGAAATCACTTTCCTTGTCCCTGAAGACTCTGGGGAATTTTTTTTTTTTTCTGACTCCACGTGCCTTCCTTTCACCTGCATTGCTGAATAAGGAGGACATCTCAGAACCCTTTTATTTTTTATTTTATTTTTAAAATTTTCATTGTGTTATGTTAGTCACCATAAAATACATCATTAGTTTTTGAGGCAATGGTCCAAGGTTATTCGTTTAGGTACAACACCAGTGCTCCGAGCCATCCGTGCCCTCCGTAATACCCAGCACCAGGCTCACCCATCCCCCACACCTTCCTCCTCTAAAACCCTCAGTTTGTTTTTTAGAGTCCACAGGCTCTCATGGTTCACCTCATAAACCTTTTCGAACTTTTAGTCTGGAAGGATATTAAGACACCGGTGAAGGCTGGGAGGTTTGGCCTCACTTTGTGGGAAGCTGAATGGAAAGTTCTCTATTCGGTACAGCTTCCTGATACCATCCTCATCATACCTGACTCAGGTAATATAATCCTTCATCCTTCAAGGGAGTGGTCATCTGGGAAAACAGCCTGCCTGAAGATTTATTATATTGACGTTTTAGAGATTAGAATGTATCAAAAGACAAAAGGTAAACCTCACTGGCGTGAATAAAACAAAACTTCAAAAATGGGATGAAAAATTTGGGGCAACTGAATTCAGGTTAATCACAGTGAATAAACCACAATATAATAAGACTTTGTAAAAAATACTTAATGACATAGGTTATTTAGGGTTATGAGTATATGTGTTTAGATTAGTTCCAAATAACACATTTGAATATAAATGAGCATATGAGTTATTTGGGTACTAAATGATAAGATCAGAGAAGGTTCATGAGACATGATTTCCAGTTCCTCCTGACACTCTCCTAGAGATGTTCATGGTTCACCTGGTTTGCATTCTGAATCAACTTGCCATGGATTATTTACAGAATATAAGGCAAAGAAATTATTTTTTCTTCAGCTGGTGGGCAGGTAATAGAAAGTCCCCAGTAGATGTAGGCTGTTGGGTTGCCCAACCTAAGCAGGAAACAATGTGTAACTTAACCTGGGTTCTCACTGAATTCATTCTGGCTCGTTGCCCATGCCTCGCTCTTGTCTAGGCATCGCTGGTGTGGGCCTTTTGCAAAGACAGATAGGACTGTGGATGGTCTAAAGACTCCTTGCAATTGAGAATGACAGCACCAAGTACCATAGGAGACAGAGCTCTTTAAAAGTAATCTCACAAAACAAACTGAGGGTTGCTGGGGGGAGGGGGTTTGGGAGAAGGGGGTGGGATTATGGACATTGGGGAGGGTATGTGCTTTGGTGAGTGCTGTGAAGTGTGTAAACCTGGTGATTCACAGACCTGTACCCCTGGGGATAAAAATATATGTTTATAAAAAATAAAAAATTTAAAAATAAATAAATAAATAAATAAATGGGAAAAAAAAAGTAGTTGTTTCTTTCTTGCCCTTTAAAAAGGGAGGCCATTTGCCTTACCTGCATTCTGTTTAGGTAGTGGCAAAAGGTATTGCGCTATTTTGCCCTAAACAATAAAAACAATCCACAAAATGACACCGACAACCTGAGAGCCTGAGACTGACTTGTTTGTCAGAAGCAGAGTCGTATGTATGTGTATATAGATGAGACAGAGTCATAATACCACAGACTCGTGTAATAGGAATTAAATCATTCTCAATGGTTAGTGACTTCCAAACCACTTTCTTGCTCATTTTGTTCTGAGACTCATATCAATACTTTAATGCAGATAAGAAAAATTCTCCTAACCTCATTTTAGGAGCAACTTCTCCTGTGGACAGGCGATGATACACAGGAAAAAAGAAGTTGAGAGTTAAAGTATTAAATGTTTCTAAAAGCCCTGGGCTTCTCAGAAATAGAACATAGAACCATCCATTTGGTCTGGGCTAAGCAAAAAAAAAAAAAAAAAATTAAATAGTAATAATTTTTTTTTAAATCATAAAACTAAGGCGAGAGTGTTAAGTAGAAAAGCAATGACTAGAAGTGAAGTGCTAGAGAATCGTTCACAAGAATTTTTTTAATTGGGTAAAATCGGTACATAATATTATATAAGTTCCAGATGTACAACATTTAGTTCATTACAATTCAGTACCTGTGCACTACACAGTGATCACCACTGGAGGTCTCGATACCACCCATTACCCTTTAATTGACACCCTTCACCCATTTTGCTCACCCCCTCTCATCCCCTCTGGTAACAACTAGTCTGTATTCTGTATCAATGAGTTTATTTTTGTTTTCATTTTGTTTGTTCATTTGTCTAGTTTTTTTTTCTTTTTAGATTCTATATATAAGTGAAATCATATATTTGTTGTTCTCTGATTAACTTATTTTACTTGACATAATCCTTTAAAGGTTCAAGTTTCATCTATGTTGTCACAAACAAGACTTCATTCTTATTTAGGGCTGAGTAATATTCCCTCATCATCCATTATTATTCCATATACATACACACACCCACATCTTCTTTATCCATTCACTCATTGATGGATGTTTAGACTGTTTCCATTTCCTGCCTATTGTGAATAATGAACCTAGGGGTGCATATGTGTCTTTGAATCAGCATTTTTGTACTCTTCAGATAAATACTGAGAAATGAGATGGCTGGATCCTATAGTAGTCCTAGTCTTAATTTTTTAAAGAATTGTCATACTGTTTTTCATAATGGCTGCACCATTTTGCATTCCTACCAACAATGCACGAGTGTGCTTTTTTCTCTACATCTTCTCTGATGCTAGTTATTCCTTGTCTTTTTGGTAATAGCTACTTTAACAGATGTGAGGTGATATCTAATTGTGGTTTTGATTTGTATTTCCCTGATGATGAGTGATGTTGAGCATCTTATTATGTGTCTGTTGGCCATCTGTGTGTCTTCTTACTTCAAAATCCCTTCCATTTTTTCACTGAGTTTTTTTGTTTGTTTGTTTGTTTGTCTTTGAATTGTATGAGTTCTTTAGACATATTGGATATTTATCCTTATTGGATATATGATTTGAAAAAGTCATTTCCCATCCAGTAGGCTGATGATGGCTTCTTTTGCTGTGCAGAAGCTTTTTAGTTTAACATAACCCCATTTGTTTATTTTTTCTTTTCACAAAAAAAAAAAAAGTTAATATTTTTCAGATTACAAACCATATTCTTCATAGTCACTGGCAAATACCCGTGGCTCCTCACATCTGGTTAACCACTTGTATTGCCCAACAAACATACTTTAAGCTGTTGAAATTCCCAGTCTATGTACTCCTGACCTTTGAGGCAAGGGTGATGTCAAACAGCAGAGAGATTTCCAGATTAACCAGCCTGAAATTGTCACCTGCTTTCCAAATTCCTCTCTTTCTTCAGGACCGGTGTGGGATCCTGTCTTCCCGTGGAAGGTTTATTCTGGCAAAGCCAATTATTATGTACTCTTTTTACCTTCAGTCTTTGAATACCTAATGTACTTGATGTACTTGTAATAACTATCTCTTGAGACAGAGTTAACTTATTCCTTAATTTTGCTTTTGTCTCTCTCAAGTCAACTATAAACTCATTAAAATGAAGGGAAGGAAATGTTGAATCACAATGTTATATACCTGAAACCAATATTGCATTGTATGCCAAGTAACTGGAATTTAGATACAAACTTAAAAAAAATAAAATCAGTGGTAACGTCTTATATTTCTCACATTTCCAGGTTCAGTAACAGTCTATGAATATTTAGTAACAGATAATGATAACTTTTTATCTTGCAATGTTCTTTGAATTACAAGTGCACCTTAAAGTTAAAAGAAGAGAATAGGATGGATCGCAGCCATTAATCATTTGTACGCCTCAGTTTTGAATTAGCTTTCCCTTGTGTTGAAATTTATTTCTCAGTTATTCTTAGGGACAGTTCAAATGATATTTTTAGTCTTTGGAATTTGAACAACTCAGAAGAATGTTCAGAAACCAGCAGGATATTTGATATTAAAAGAAAAAGATTATACAACTATAGTATCAACCTAATTAAAATTTTTAAAAAGATTTTATTTATTTATTTGTCAGAGAGAGAGCGAGCACAGGCAGGCAAGAGTGGCAGGCAGAGACAGAGGGAGAAGCAGGCTCCCTGCCAAACAAGGAGCCTGATATGGGACTCGATCCCAGGATGCTGGGATCATGACCCAAGTGGAAGACAGCCACTTAACTGACTGAGCCACCCAGGAATCACATAGATTAAAGTTTTTCTGGAACTTAGACTTTGTTGGAGAGTAATGATAAGGAAAAATTCTGGTTAAGTCATACTGTGTTGAATGTTAACAGTGTGGGATTATTATTCTAAATTGATGTCTTCCAACAAGTCAAAAAGGCCTTTAACTGTGTGATTAAGTATATGACCTAGACCTTTTAAATATTTTCTAAGTTTCTATTTATTTTACATTATTTTTAAGAAATGCTATATGATTACAGTAATGAAAGGTGTAGACCTATAATTGTCAGGTTAGGCACATAAAGAATATCAGTATAAGAATTTATTGACCAGTAAGAGTTTAAGTGGAGGGAGGGTAGAGCTACCTGCTTATATGCAGAAGAAAAGGAAAAAGCCAGCTCTTTATGGTTAGCTTTGCAACATCCATGAAATCTGTCTCCTTCCACATAGGATTGGCAGTCCAAGGAAGAAACAATATTATTTAGGGAACAATTTTGCTTCAAAGTTGCCCCAGCTCTACTGTGAAACATCAGAAAGGGTTTCCCTTCGCGTCTCCATTCTCTCATTTTCCTTGCTGTCCATTTCAGATCAAATCTGCCTGAGGAAGGAGTAAATCAATGATCCTTAACTGGTCCAGACTGAGCAAGGCTCCCAGTAACCATAAATGTCCTTTATATTGCCAGCTCTGGAGGAGGGGGGGTGGGGTAGCTAGTTACTTTTGTTCATCTGTGCAAAAGCTGTAAAATGTCTCATTGACCAGAGAAGATACAAAGATGAGGAATAAATTTTGAATGTTTCCCAAAGCCCTGGGCTTCTCAGAAATAGGAAGTACTTATTATATTCTTCAGAAATTTCGTCTGGACTCAGCAGAACAACAATAAAAGTCTTCTTAGGGGTTAGCTATTTTAAATAAGTTTTTTGAGGAGCCATTTATCTGATAGTGCAGAGGTCCTTTATGAAAATTAGACTTCTAATGCTGTGCTTGATAATTATTACTTACTATACTGTTGTTGTTGTTGTTGTTGTTGTTGTTTTTTGACTACCATTACCTTCATAACTTTTTTAGTTTAGGAGAATATCCACTTCTTCACGAACTCACAATCTTTTTCATTCACATTTAATATATGTTAGAAGCTCATTGATTGCTACTGGAATAAGAATAATTGTGATGTATTTGTATGTTTGTGGTTTATATACTTTAGAGATAATCAAAACTCTCTGTTAGACTGCCTTATCACCACTAGAACAAATAGCAGACTCATCATTTGACAAGTATCTAAGATGATGTTCATGTACTTAAAAGTCAAACATATGCACACACACCACCACCACCACCATCATCAACAACAACAACAATGCGGTCGTGTAAATATTTGTGCTCCCCTCCCCCAAATTCATACGTTGAAATCCTTATACTTAGTATGATTGTATTAGGAGGCCAGGCCTTTAGGAAGAAATTAAGTCATGAGGGCAGATCCCTCATGAATGCAATTAGTGTCCTTATAAAAGAGTCCCTACTGAGGTCCCACACCCCTTCCTACCAAGTGAAGACACAGCAAGAAGGTGCCATCTATGAAGCAGGAAGTAGGTCCTCACCAGACACTGAATCTGCCAACACCTTGTACTTGAACTTCCCAGTGTCAAGAACTGTGAGCAATAAATTTCTGTTGTTTATAAGATCAAGAGAAAAATGAGAATAGAACATATCTTATAGCTGACTTTTTGCCACAGATTTTTTTTCATAAATCTGATAATGAAATCTCAGGAGTAACTGCTTTTATGCATTTTCAAAACATTACCATAAGAGGGGTGGGGGATGGGCAAAATGGGTGAAGGAAGTGGGAGGCACAGACTTCCAGTGATGGCATGAATAAGTGACAGGAATGAAAGGTCTAAATGCATAGGGAGTATAGGCAATGATATTAGGATAGCATTGTATCGTGACAGAGGGCAGCTACACTTGTGGTGATCATACCTTAATATATACAGTTGTCAAATCAATATGTTACATACTGGAAAGTAATGTAACATTGTGTGTCAATTATACTTCAACTTAAAAGCATTTCATTAATTTAAAAAATTGCAAAACACACAAACACACACACACACACACACACACACACACACACACACACCCCTGATCTCCTGGGCCACAGTTAATGCAAAAAATTTTTTAAGAATTGAGAAATTGATCCCACTGGCTTACGAGGTGTTGCAATACCAAAGTAAAAATCACAAAATCCTAGAAATTCTGGCTTAAACTGGGCTATGAGTATCATCCTAACCAGTTGGGATTTTAAAGCATGGCTTCTCCTGGGGAGTAAATTGACAAAACCACTTGAGTAAAATGTTTGAATCATTTTGGTTTCCAAAAAATTCAGCATTAGTAAATCAGACGGCAAATCATTTTCTTTGGAACAGAATGTCCCTTGGAAACAGCTTTTATTTTTCCCTAATTTAAATTTGAAAACCAGACTTGTGAATGTTATGACCAGGGATTGTGTCATAGAAAAGAGAAAAATATAAAAAAAGAGAGAGAGAGAAAAGAGAAAAAAAGTAGTCCATACTGTAGTAGAAAAAGACCAAAGCTGGTTCCTCTCATAATATGATTATGTACAAATTAGTTGTTTGTAATAAATGAAAGTTTTATATGAAGTGTTTCTAATTAGCTTTCCATGAATGTTTGAAAATAAAATCATAATGTAAATTTAGGCAGTAAAGTTGGTGAAGGAAAAAATTAGTAAGCTGAACTTTATGAATATTAAAATTTTCTATCCTGCCAAAGACACTACCAAGAGAATGAAAAGACCAGACGAGGAGTAAATATTTTAAAAAGGTATATTTGATAAAGGACTGTTGTCCAAAATATACAAAAAAATGCTTAATATTCAACACTAAGAACACAAATAATATTATTTAAAAATCACACAAAGACCTTGACACCTCACTAAAAATACATGTATACAGATGGCAAATAAACATATGAAAACATGGTGCATACCATATGTCAACAGGGAAATGCAAATTAAAAAAAGCATTGAAATATCACTATAGGCATATTAGAATGAACAATATCTAGAATATTGATAACACCAATTGCTGGTATGAATGTGGATTAACGAAACTTCCATACACCGCTGCTGGGAATGCTAAATGTCAGTTTCATATAAAATTAAACTTTCAGCCCAGCAGACATATCCCTTGGAAATTACCCAAAGGAGTTGAAAACTATGTTGGCACATAAATCTGTAAAAGGGTGTTTAAAGCAGCTTTATGGATAATTGCCCAAACTTGGAAGCAAGGAAGATGCCCTCCAAAGGTTAACAGATAAATGAACTGTGGAACATCCAGACAATGGAATATTCTTCAGTGCTGAAAAAAGGCATGGAGGAAGCTAAATGCATAGTTAACCCTATCTGAAAAGCCCTACGATTCCAATTATATGGCATTCTAGAAAAAAATCAAAACTACAGAGACCGTACAAAGATGAGTGGTTGCTCGGGTTTAAGAGCTAGGGAGAAGGAGCACAGAAGATATTTAGAGTAGTAATTATTCCGTGCAATATTGTAATGGTTGATATCTGCCATTATACGTTTGTCCAAACGCATAGAATGCACCACACCAAGAGTGAACACCGAAGTAAACCTTGGACTCTGGATGATAATGATGTGTCCAGTAGGTTCAGCAACTGTAACAAATGCACTGTTCTGATGGGGGATGTTGGTAACAGAGGCGGCTATGCATATGTGAGGGCAGGGGATACATAGGAAATCTCTGTAGCCTCTCAGTTTTGCTGTGAGCCTAAAACTGCTCGAAAAGTAAAGTCAATTTTAACATTTAAAAAATTAATTTCTAGGATGAAAAAAAGATGTTTTTTCAGCCATCCATTCATCATTGCCTTATTTGGATCCTATTTCTATGCCACTAACCTTTTGTGTAACCTTAAACAATTTAACACTTCCTTAAGTGAAAGTACCAATACCTTTTGTTTTTCTTCATAAAAATATCAAGAGGAACAATAGTTATGAAGACTTTAAAAAACATTTTTTATTTTTATGTTTTTAATTGAGATAAAATTTGCACACTGCAATGCATACATCTTAAGTGTGTAGGTCAATGAATTTCAAAATAAGTGAACAATAAACCAACATATAGAGCATTTTCATCCTCCCAGAAGATCTGTGCTTATTTATTCCCTCTATTTATTATTTATTATTTATTCTATTTATGTATTCTACTTATCTATTTATTCAATCTTATTTATCTCAATCTTTTTCCAGAGACAACCGCTATTCTGATTTGTAGTTTTGTCTATACTGGAACTTCATTTAAGGAGAATTATCCAATATGTACTATTTTGTGTATGCTTTCTTTTGCTAAACTTAGCATCTGTGACATTTACCCATGTTACTGTGACTATCAGTACCACACTCCTTTTTATTTTTTTCAGTACAATAATCCTTGAATAATTGACATGAAGTATTCGATTGTACAAAGATGCCAAAATTTGTTTATCCATTCATTTGTGGATGGACATTTGGATCTTTTCCAGTTTGGGGTTAACAATTTGACCATTATGAATAAAGCAGTTAAAAACATTATAAAATTTTTTTGTGCAAAAATACTTTTGTGGGATGAATGCAGGGAATTTTGTGAGATGAATATATCCCAAAATACTTTTATGGAATTCATACAAACATACTTTTATGGGATGAAGATAACCACCAAAGCATTCCCTTTCTTCTCATTGAAATGTGGTCTCTCTCTGAATCTGAGCTGCTCCTGTGACTGGGTTTGATCCATATTATTTACCAGAAATGATCCTGTGTAACTTCTGAATGTGTATCCACTGCTTCCACCTCTGCAGGCTTGGAACCCTGTTTCTGGGAACCCTGTGGCTGTGCTGTGAGAATCCTAAGCTCTATGCAGAGACCATGTGACAGAGACCCTGGGCACACCAGCAGAATGCCTCACCCGAGCTGCCCGTTAAGAGTAGGCACCCACTGACTGTCCCATGAGTGATCATCCTGCACCTGCCAGGCCAGTCAGGTTTCTGAGGACTGCAGTCTAGCCTTCCAGAGCCAGAGGAAGCCAGAGGACCACCCAAATGAGCTCAGTCAACCCAGATAATCCCGAGACAATAAACAGTTACTGTTTGAGGTCACTAAGTTTTGGAATAAGTTTTTTTTACACAGAAATAAATAAATAAAAGAGATATTTTCATTTCTCTTGGATAAGTATGTAAGCCTGGAATGGCTCAAGCCTCGAGGCATGTCTACACTGAACTTTGTAGGAAACTTTCGAATGATTGTACTTCCACCAGCAAAGTAAGTGCTCTCATTATTCCAGTTTTCATCACCCATATTTTCAAAATTTTAGCTTCAGTTAGGCACTTAAAAAATCATGCTTTTAATTGCTAATTTACATCTTTCCATGTGCTTTGCTGTTTGTGAAATCTTCATTGGTGAAGTATATTTTCAATCTTTTGCCTATTTTGATTTAAATTGGATTGTCTTTTTCCTACTGATTTATAGAAGTCCGTTATATATTCTAGTTACAAGTGCTTTGCTTGATAGATAAATGTATTATGATTTTTTCCAGTCTACAGTTTGAATTGTCATTTCCTAAAGAGTGTCTTTGAGGAAAAGAAGTTTTAAATTCTTTTGAATTTATTCAAATTCAATTTTGAATTTGGCCAGTTTGCCAAATTTTTCTTTTATGATGAATTCTTAAGTCCCTTCTAAGAAATTGCTCTCTACACCAAGGTTGAAATACATTCTCTTGTGTTTGATTCTAGAAGCTTTACATCCTTAGCTTTTATGTTAGGGATACGGACTGTGGCCAATTAAATTTTTATGAATCGTTCAAAGTAGTGGTTGAGTTTCATTGCTTTATATTTGTTTTCATAGAGATATCTAATTATTCCAGCAAAAATTTTTGAGATCTTTTCCTACAGACTTTCCTAGAAGCCATTATCAAATTCAGTTAATGGCATATATATATATATATCTGTACTCTATTTGGTTTCATGGACCTATCTTATGCCATCTTAAAGGATGGTATAAGATATATATTAAAGATATATCTTTATCTTTTCTTATACCAATACCATATCTTAAAAGATAGTATGTCTTAATATCTTATATCTTATATATCTTAAAAGATAGTATAAGATATCTTATATCTTAAAAGATAGTATAAGATATATATATAAAAGATTTATCTTTATCTTTTCTTATACCAATGCCAGTGTCTTTGTTAATGTAGCTTTAGAAGTCTTGAAATCAGATAGTGTGATTCTTCCAATTTTGTTCTTCTATTTCAAAATCGTATAGGCTGTGATAATTCCTTTGCTTATCTATGTAAATGTTGTAAGGGATGTGCCAATTTCTCAAAAAAAGAGCTTACTGGGATTTTTGTTTGATATTACACTGAGTGTATATCAATTTGGGAGAATTTTTATTTTCACAGTTTGAGTCTTCTAATCTATGAACACAGCATAAATATTTTCCCACTTATTTGGATCTTTTTTTCTGTGTGCTATGTTTTATAATTTACAAGGTAGAATTTTTAAAATCTTTTCTTGAAGTTATTCCTTTTTTGTTTCAAGTTTACTTAAATTCTAGCTAGTTAGCATATAGTGTAATATTAGTTTCAGGAGTAGGCATATATATCACATATATATAAAACTCAGCAGTCACCCCAACAAGTGCCCTTCTTAATACCCATCACCCATTTAGTGCATCCTTGTCCAGCTCTCCTCCAGCAACCCCGCTTGTTCTCTGTAGTTGAGTCTATTTCTTGGTTTGCCTCACTCTCTGTTTTCCCTTAGCTCATTTGTTTTATTTCTTAAAATCTGCATGAGTGAAATCATATGCTCTTGAGCTATTGGTGGGAATGCAAACTGGTGTAGCCACTCTGGAAAACAGTATGGAGGTTCCTCAAATGGTTAGAAATAGAACTCACCTACAACCCAGCAACTGCACCAGTAGGTATTTACACAAGGGATACAACATAGTGATTCAAAGGGACACATGTACCCCAATGTTTATAGCGATTTTATCAACAATAGCCAGATTATGGAATGAGCCCAAATGTCCATCGATTGATGAATGGATAAAGAAGTTGTGGTATACGTATATAAAGGAATGTTACTCAGCTATAAAAAAGAATGAAATCTTGCCACTTGCAGTGATGTGGATAGAGCTAGAGTACATTATGCTAAGTGAAATAAGCCAGTCAGAGAAAGACAAATACCATATGATTCCATTCATATGTGGAATTTAAGAAACAAAACAAATGAACATAGAAGAAAAAAGAGAGAGTCGTTAAATTTATCCTTAAGTAGTTTACAAATTTGACACTATCGTGATATTTTAAATGTTTTATATCCAATTATTTGCTGCTAGAATACAGAAATAAAAGTTTGATATGTTGACCGTATATCCTGAAATCTTACCACCTTCACTTATTAATTCTGGCAAATCTCTCTTTCTCTCTAATTCTCTCTCTCTCTCCTGTATTAGATCTCCCAATGATATTTATCTTATAACTGGAAGTTTGTACCCTTTGGCCAATATCTTCCCACTCCCTCTACTCCTCAGCCCCTGGCAACCACCATTCTACATTCCGTTTCTATGAGTTTGCCTTTCTGTAGATTACACACATAAATGATATCATACAGTGTTTGTCTTTCTTTGTCTGATTTATTTCACTTAGCATAATTTTCTCAAGGTCCATCCATGTTGTTGCAAATGGAAAGATTTGCTTTCTTTTTAATAGTTAGATAACATCCCATTGTATATACACATACACTCCATTTTCTTTATTCATTTGTCATTCAATGAACACAGGTTGTTTTCATATCTTGGTTATTGTGAATAATGCTGCAAGGAGCATGTGTTATACAAATATCTCTTTGAAGTAGTGATTTTATTTCTTTGACAGAAGTGCAATTGCTGGATCACATGATACTTGTATTTTTAACTTTTTGAGGAACCTCCATGCTGTTTTCCTTAGCAGCTGCATCAATTTTCATTCCTTTAACAGTGGGGAAAAATGTCCTTTTCTCCAGATCCTTGTTGACACTTGTTCTTTCTTGTGTCTTTTATAATAGCCATTCTAACAGGCATGAAGTGATAATCTCACTGTGGTTTTGATTCACATCAAATTCCTTGATTAGAGTGATGTTGAATAGCTTTTCATGTACCTGTTGGTCATTTGTATGTCTTCTTTGGAAAAATGTTTATTCAGGTTCTCCACCTATTTTTATATTAGATTATTTGGTTTTTGTTTGTTTTTTTTGTTTGTTTGTTATTGAGTTGTATGAGTTCCTTACAAATTTTAGATTAACTCTTCATCTGATGTGTGGTTTGCAAGTATTCTTTCCCATTTCATATGTTCATTTTGTTGATTGTTTTATCAGATTTTTCCACACAAAAAATTATTTAATCTGTAAATAAAGAGAGTTTCTTCTTCTTCTCCAAACTTTTATGCCTTTATTTATTTTCCTTGCCTTATTGCACTGGCTAAAACCTCCAGCATAATGTAATGTTGAAATAGTGAGAATGGATACAATTTCCTTATTCCCTCTCAAGTAGGTTAAATCGATTGATAGGGCTGTTGAAAATATCTGTTTATCAACTAATATTTTTGCCTGCTTCCATTAATTGCTAAGTGATATTAAAATCTCTGTGATTGGGACACCTGGGGGGCTGTTGAGTGTCTATCTACTACTCAGGTCCTGATCCCGGTGTCCAAGTTCTGGGGATCAAGTTCTGCTCATCTTACTTGTGTTCTCTATTCTGTCAAATAAATAAATAAAATCTTTTAAAAAAAAATCTCTGAGATTGAACTTGGGTTTTTTTTCATGTAATTTAAAGCTTTGTATTAGGCATATATGTATTTAGGATTGTTATGTTTTCTTGATGAATTGTCTCTTCATCATTATGAAATGTTTTCTTTTTTATCTTTGCTATTTCAGTGTGAAAAACTCCTTTTCTTGGAGTATGTTTTGGTTGATATTAATAAGGCCACTCTAGGTGTCATATGATTACTTATTGCATGGTGGTTTTTTTTTTCCATCCAGTGACTTTCAATGTATATATGCCCTTATATTTAAAGTGCATTTCTTGGGGCACCTGGGTGACTCAGTGGGTTAAAGCCTCTGCCTTCAGCTCGGGTCATGATCCCAGGGTCCTGGGATTGAGTCCCACATCGGACTCTCTGCTCTGCAGGGAGCCTGTTTCCTCCTCTCTCTCTCTCTCTGCCTGCCTCTCTGCCTACTTGTGATCTCTGTCTGTCAAATAAATGAAATCTTTAATAAATAAATAAATAAATAAATAAATAAATAAAGTGCATTTCTTCTGGACAATTGTAATTTTGTCTTTTTTTTTTTTTAAATCCAGTATGACAATCTCTGTTTTATTCCCCCAAGTTTTTATTTAAAATCCAGTTAGTTAGCATACAGTGTAATGTTAATTTCAGGTATACAATTTGGTGATTCATCACTTATATACAAAATGAAGTGCTCATCACAGGTTCTGTCTTTTTATTGGAATTTAAGAAAAAAATTAAGTAATCTTACACCCAGTGTAGGACTCGAACTTACAATACCAAGATCAAGAGTTGCATACTCCACCAACTGGGCCAATCAGGCACCCCTACATAATTGCAATCTTAGCATACAAATATCAAGGAGGAAATAAGCTACCAATTGTGGAAAACTGACAGACATTTGTTGTTGCTTTCCTTAAAGGAAGAGATTCTGGAATGTTGGGTCATAAGATGATGGATTTTGAAGGAAAAAATCCATAAATTCTTATTCCTCTCTATCCTGACGAAATGAATTATAGATCCTTAAAATTAATATTAGAATTAAAACTAAAGGGGGAGCCTGGGTGGCTCAGAGGTTTAAGCCTCTGCCTTCGGCTCAAGTTATGATCTCAGGGTCCTGAGATCAAGCCCCCCATTGGGCTCTCTCCTCAGTGGGGAGCCTGCTTCTCCCTCTCTCTGCCTACTTATGATTCTGTCAAATAAATAAATAAAATCTCAAGAAAAAAAAAAAAACTGAAGGACTTATTTAGAGTCCAGCAATGGTAGCCCAAAGTCCTTTATTGATTATGCACTAAAACCTTATATGTCTAACCACAAACAAATCTCAAAACAACAATAACAACAACAACAAAAAAACAACAAACAGACAAGCAAACAGACATCCTTTCATTAAGACCTCAGAATTTAAGGCGTTAAAAAGATGTGGTTTAACTGATAAGCTGATCTTGAAATTAATGTAGAAATGCAAAAGACCCAGAATAACTAAAGAAATCTTGAAAAAGAACCAGTTGGAGAACTCACATTTCCCAATTTCCTAACCTACTACAAAACTGTAGTAATCAAGTTTATATGCTACTGGCTTAAAGGTAGATATATAGATCAATGAAGTAAAACTGAGAGTCCAGAAATAAATCTGTACATTTATGATCAGCTGATTTTCAACAAAGGGGCTGTGACAATTAAATAGGGGCAAGAACGTCTTTTCGACAATGGTGGTGAACAACCGGATATGAATGCACATGCAAAGACTGAAGGGACACTACTTCACCTCATATGCAAAAAATAACTCAAAATGAAGAAAGACATAAATAAAAGTGCTAAAACTATAGCTTCTTAGGTGAAAATATAGATATCATAGATGATAGTCTTTATGACCTTCAATTAAACAATGGTTTCTTGGGTACAATACCAAAACAACAAAGACTTAAAGAAAAGCAGCAACATCTTCCTGGGAACATCGCCAAAGGCAAGGGAAGCAAGGGCAAAAATGAACTATTGGGATTTCATCAAGATCAAAAGCTTTTGCACAGCAAAGGAAACAGTTAATAAAATCAAAAGACAACTGACAGAATGGGAGAAGATATTTGCAAACGACATATCAGATAAAGGACTAGTGTCCAAAATCTATAAAGAACTTAGCAAACTCAACACCCAAAGAACAAATAATCCAATCAAGAAATGGGCAGAGGACATGAACAGACATTTCTGCAAAGAAGACATCCAGATGGCCAACAGACACATGAAAAAGTGCTCCATATCACTCGGCATCAGGGAAATACAAATCAAAACCACAATGAGGTATCACCTCACAGCAGTCAGAATGGCTAAAATCAACAAGTCAGGAAATGACAGATGCTGGCGAGGATGCGGAGAAAGGGGAACCCTCCTACACTGTTGGTGGGAATGCAAGCTGGTGCAGCCACTCTGGAAAATAGCATGGAGGTTCCTCAAAATGTTGAAAATAAAACTGCCCTATGACCCAGCAATTGCACTACTGGGTATTTACCAGAGATACAAACGTAGTGATCCAAAGGGGCACGTGCACCCAAATGTTTATAGCAGCAATGTCCACAATAGCCAAACTATAGAAAGAACCTAGAGGTCCATCAACAGATGAATGGATCAAGAAGATGTGGTATATATACACAATGGAATACTATGCAGCCATCAAAAGAAATGAAATCTTGCCATTTGCAACAACATGGATGGGACTAGAGCGTATCATGCTTAGCAAAATAAGTCAAGCGGAGAAAGACAACTATCATATGATCTCCCTGATATGAGGAAGTGGTGATGCAACATGGGGGCTTAAGTGGGTAGAAGAAGAATCAATGAAGCAAGATGGAATTGGGAGGGAGACAAACCATAAGTGACTCTTAATCTCACAAAACAAACTGAGGGTTGCTGGGGGGAGGAAGGTTAGGAGAAGGGGGTGGGATTATGGACATTGGGGAGGGTGTGTGCTTTGGTGAGTGCTGTGAAGTGTGTAAACCTGGTGATTCACAGACCTGTACCCCTGGGGATAAAAATATATGTTTATAAAAAATTTAAAAAAAAAGAATTAAAGAAAAGTAGATAAATTATATTTCATGAAAATAAAAGACATTTGTCATAGGACATTATAAAGAAATTGAAAGGGCAGTCTACATAATGGTAGGAATTATTTGCATATCATATATATGATAAAATGTAGCATACATATGAAGAAACTTTATGGCTCAGTATTAAGAAGACAGCCCAATTAAAAATGGACAAAGTATTAGAATGCATGTTTCTTCAAAGAAAATATACAAACGGCTTTTGTCTTGCTCTGACTAATTTTACTTAGCATAATATTCTCTAGCTCCATCCATGTCATAGTAAATTGCAAGATTTCATCTTTTTTTATGGCTAAGTAATATTCAATTGTGTGTGCATGTGTGTGTGTGTGCATGTGTGTGTGGGTGTGTGTATGCTACCGTATATTATAACTTCTTTATCCAGTTGGACATTTGGGCTGTTTCCATAATTTAGCTATTGTTGATAATGCTACTATAAATATTGGGGTGCATGTATCTCTTTGAATTAGTATTTTTGTGGCCTTTGGGTAAATACCTAAGGGGGCGATTGTGGATAGTAGAGGAGTCCTATTTTTAACTTTTTGAGGAAACTCCATACTGTTTTTCAGAGTGTTTTCACAGTTTGCTTTCCCACCATCAGAGCATGAGCATATGACTTCATTCACATGTGGAATTTAAGAAACAAAACAAATGAACAAAGGAAAAGAGAGAAAGGCAAACCAAGAAACAGACTCTTAACTATAGAGAACAAACTGATGGTTACTGGAAGGGAAGTGATTAGGGGAATGGGTTAAATAGGTGATGAGGATTAAGGAGGGCACTTGTGATGAGCACTGGGTGTCTTATGGAAGTGTTGATTCACTATATTGTACACTTGAAACCAATATTACACTATATGTCAACTAACAGGAATTAAAATAAAAACTTAAAAAACATACAAATTGTCAATAAGCAAATGAAAAAAATATTCAACATCATTATTGATTTAGGAAAGTGCAAGTAAGAAACTCCAGTGAGATACTAATTTATACTGGCTAGGATGACTATAATCAAAACGTCAGATAATCTCGAGTGCTGTAAGTGGAGAAAATGGAACACTCATACATTGGTAGGAATATAAATAGTGTGGCAGCTTCAGAAAATAGATAGCAGTTCCTTAAAATGCTGAATATAGTTACTATGTGAGATAGCAATCTCATTCTTTGGTATATAACCCAAAGTTTTGAAACGATATGTCCACATGAAAACTTGTCCATGAGTGTTCATAGCAGTATTACTTGTAATAGCAAAAAAGTAGAAACAACCTGAATATGAAATGGATAAGCAAAATATGGTATATCTATACAATGGAATATTACTCAGCCATTAAAATAATTGATTTATGCTACAATGTGGATGAACTTGGAGTGTTATGTTAAGTGAAAGAAGACAGACATAGAAAGCTATATATTATATAATTCCACTTACATAAAATGTCCAGAATAGATAAATCCATAGTGGTTTCCTGGGACTAGACAAAGGGAGAAATGAAAAGTGACTTCTAATGAGTATGAAATTTCTTTTGGGAATGATGAAAACATTCTCAGCTTAGTGATGATACTTGCACAACTTTGTGAATATACTAAAAATCATGGGATTACATCCTTTAGAAGGGTGAATTTTCATCCATTTTGAATTTGTTTTTGCATATGGTGTAAGAAAGTGGTCCATTTTTTGCTTTCGCATGTTGCTGTCCAGTTTTCCCAACCCCATTTATTGAAGACACTGTTTATCCACTGGATATTCTCTCCTGCTTTGTTGAGGATTAGCTGATCATACAGCTCTGGGTCGATTTGGGTATTCTATTTTGTTCCATTGATTTTTGTGTCTATTTTTTGTGCCAGTATCATACTGTCTTGCTCATATCAGCTTGGTAATATAACTTGAAGTGTGCAATTGTGATGCTTCCAGCTTTGCTTTTCTTTTTCAAAATTTCTTTGGCTATTTGGGGTCTTTTGTGGTTCCACAAAAATTTTGGGGTTGTTTGTTCTAGGTCTGTGAAAAATGTTGGTGACATTTTAATAGGGATTGCATTAAATATGTGGATTGCATCACCATTTCCTCATATCAGGGAGATCATATGATAGTTGTCTTTCTCTGCTTGACTTATTTCGCTAAGCATGATACGCTCTAGTGTGGTGATGCAACATGGGGGCTTAAGTGGGTAGGAGAAGAATAAATGAAACAAGATGGGATTGGGAGGGAGACAAACCATAAGTGACTTAATCTCACAAAACAAACTGAGGGTTACTGGGGGGAGGGGGTTTGGGAGAAGGGGGGTGGGATTATGGACATTAGGGAGGGTATGTGCTTTGGTGAGTGCTGTGAAGTGTGTAAACCTGGTGATTCACAGACCTGTACCCCTGGGGATAAAAATATATGTTTATAAAAAATAAAAAATTATAAAAAAAATGTGGATTGCTTTGGATAGTATAAACATTTTAATAATATTTATTGTAATCTATGAGCATGGAATGTTTTTCCATTATTTATGTTACCTATCGCCCTCGACCCGACCCGCAAGGACGACAAGACGCCCTGGTTCAGATGCATCTTCTCTCTCCTCTCTCTTTATTTCCGCAAGTCTACACACTTATATATGCTTACATGACCAATCAGCGAGCAGGGTACAGGAGGGAGCAAACCAGGCTGTGCACCTAAACGAACAACTTCGCTAGCAACCAATGCTGTTTACTTCCTCTTTGGGCGTTATGCTTAGTCTCACGAGGCAATCCTAACCTGGCAACTAGCCAGGCGCCATCTTTTAATGGCGGAGATCGCCCTGGCCAGGGGCCTGCCTCCAACAGTTACCTTCAATTTCTTTTATAAGTGTTGTATAGTTTTAAGTGTACAGATCTTTTACCTCTTTGGTTAGGTTTGTTCCTCGGTATCTTGTAGTTTTTGGTGCAGTGATAAATGGGATCAATTCCTTGATTTCTGTTTCTGCTGCTTCCTTATTGTTGTATAGAAATGCAACAGATTTCTTTATATTGATTTTGTATCCTGCAACTTTACTGAATTCATGTATCAGTTCTAGAAATTTTTAGTGGATTCCACTCTGGAAAACAGTGTGGAGGTTCCTCAAAAGTTAAAAATAAAACTACCCTACAATCCAGCAATTGCACTACTAGGTATTAACTCAAAGGATACAAAAATACTGATTTAAGGAGGCACAGGCACCCAGATGTTTATAGCAGCTTTATCAACAATAGCCAAATTATGAAGAGACCCCAAATGTCCATCGACTGATCAATGGACAAAGAAGTTGTGGTATACATATACAATGGAATATAATTTAGCCATAAAAAATAATGAAAACTTTCCATTTGCAGTGACATGAAAGGAGCTGGAGTGTATTACGTTAAGCCAAATAACTCAATCAGAGAAAGACAAATACCATATGATGTCATTAATATGTGGAATTGAGGAGATGAAACAGATCAACATAGGGGAGAAAAGGGAGAGGTAAACCATAAAGCAGATTCCTTTTGTAGAGAACAAACAGGGTTGCTAGAGAGGAGGGGGGAGAGGGATGGGCTAAATGGGTGATGGGCATTAAGGAGGGTACTCGTGATGAGCACTGACTGTTGATGAAGTGATGAATCACTAAATTCTACTCTGGAAGCTAATTTACACTATATGTTAACTAACTGGAATTTAAATAAAACTAAAAATAAAATAAAGGATGAACTTTCTGTCATATGAAGTATATCCTAATAAAAAATATTTTGGGACACGGTCCTATTGGTACTGAATAAGGATTGAAGGTGTGGGATGGTTGTTAGGAATGTATGTTTTAACAAGCTCTGCAGGAGATTCCTGTGCACACTAGGTTTCAGAAGTCCTCTTTTTAAAACCGTTAAGTAATTTTATTTATTTATTTTTAAAGATTTTATTTATTATTTGAGAAAGAGAGAGAGCATGACCAGGGGGAGGGGCACAAGGAGAGGGAGAAGCAGACTCCCCACTGAGTGGGGAGCCCAATGAGGAGCTTGATTCCAAAACCCTGGGATCATGACCTGATCCAAAGACAGATGCTTAACCAACAGAGCCACTCAAGTGTCCCATAAAACATTAAATAGTTTTAAAGACTCTAGCAAACTAGTGCTTAAAATGTCCTTTCTGGCACTTTTCTCGTATTAAGGCTTCAGGGTATATACTTAAAGAGCTTTATAATAATGAAAAATTTTTCATAAATTTATAGCAACAACAATGCCTACTACATGTGCCAAGCAGAATTTTAAAAATCATATAGTCAGATCAGAACCTCATGTTCTCCAAATTCTTTCTACTGACTCAATGCAGTGTAAAGCCTTTTATTTTCTGCTGGTCAACTCTTTCTCCTATTCCCCTCAGCAGTAAATTCCTGATCTGGTCTCTTCAAGTACTCACTCTCTGGTAGAAAGTTCTTTAATTCACATCTCCCTGTCTTCAGACTCCTATATTTGTACCTAGCTTTGTCTTCTTCCCATTCATTTATTCTTGTGCTGTTGGCTTTAGTTCTGACAGATGTGAGGTGATATCTCATTGTAGTTTTGATTTGTATTTCCCTGATGATGGGAGAAGTTGAGCATCCAATTCATTAATTCTTTTTTTTTTTTTTTTTTAGATTTTCTTTATTTATTTGACAGAGAGAAGAAATCACAAGTAGGCAGAGGAGGGCAGAGGGAGAGGGGGAAGCAGGTTCTTTAATGAGCAGAAATCCCAAAGCAGGGCTTGATCCCAGGACCCTGAGATCATTGTAAGGGTCTGGTTGGCCAGAGTGAGCCATTTCCTTGTGGGCTTGTGTTGACCCTGCCCCTCCCGGAGGAACTTGCTTGCAGGATCTGGATATGGGGGCTGGCCAGGCCAGATGGAGACATCCAATCAGTGGGGCATGCATGTATTTGCTATGGTGAGTTGGAATTCAAGTGGCCACCCGTATTGCTGACTGAGCATGACTGCACAGTTTTCCTTGGGTGCTGCTAGCTTGTTGGCCACCTGTGTGGGCCGGGCTCAACCACCTCTATAAAGGTTAGTCTGTGAGGCAGGGGAGTGGTAGTGATAGAGTCCAGGTCGTGGGAAGCTTCGGGGTGGTGGGGAGCAGCATCCTCGGGAGCATAAGGATCACTGGGAGCAGCATCGTCAGGAGAATCGTGGTCATCAGGAGCATTATGAGCGTTGCCGGGGAGCTGCCTCACCGGGAAGGGGAAGTGTTGGGTAAAGGAAAGCGTCAGGTAAAGGAAATTGTTGGGATCGGTGTCCTGGTCGTCGTTGCCTCTTTGTAAGAGATGGCCCCGACTGATCAGTTTGATTTTCGATGCTTGGCGTGAAATAAAGCTTTGCTTGACTTTTGCTTTGTGTCGGTCTCCTTCTTCTGATCACAGACGCTAAAAATCGTGACCTGAGCCAAAGCCAGAGGCTTAACCGACTGAGCCACCCAGGCACCCCAATTCATTAATTCTTTTTAAAATTATTATTTTTTTATTAACATATAATGTATTATTAGCCCCAGGATACAGGTCTATGAATCGCCAGGTTTACACACTTCACAGCACTCACCATAGCACATACCCTCCCCGATGTCTGTAACCCCACCACCCTCTCTCTCCCCTCTCCCCCCAGCAGGCCTCAGTTTGTTTTGTAAGATTAAGAGTCTCTTATGGTTTATCTCCCTCCCATCTTGTTTCATTTTTTTCCTTCCCTACCCTCCAATACCCCCCACCATTGCCTCTCAAATTTTTCATATCAGGGAGATCATATGATAATTGTCTTTCACTGACTGATTTATTTCGCTCAGCATAACACCCTCTAGTTCCATCCATGTCATTGCAAATGGCAAGATTTCATTTCTTTTGATGGCTACATAGTATTCCATTGTGTAGTGTGTGTGTGTGTTTGTGTATGTGTTTATACCACATCTTCTCTATCCATTCATCTGTTGATGGACAGATCAACATCAACCATCTGTTGATGGTTCTTTCCATAGTTTGGCTATTACGGACATTGCTGCTATAAACATTCGGGTGCACGTTCCCCTTCAGATCACTACATTTGTATCTTTAGGGTAAATACCCAGAAATGCAATAGCTGGGTCATAGGGTAGCTCTATTTCAACTTTTTGAGGAACTTCCATACTGTTTTCAAGAGTGGCTGCACTAGCTTGCATTCCCACCAACAATGTAAGAGGATTCCCCTTTCTTTGCATCCTTGCCAACAACTATCATTTCTTGACTTGTTAATTTTAGCAATTCTGACTGGTGTGGAGTGGTATCTCATTGTGGTTTTGATGCCAAGTGATGTGAAGCACTTTTCATGTGTCTGTTGGCCATCTGGATATCTTCTTTGCAGAAATGTCTGTTCATGTCCTCTGCCCATTTCTTGATTAGATTATTTGTTCTTTGGGTATTATGTTTGATAAGTTCTTTATAGATTTTGAATACTAGCCTTTTATCTGATATGTGATTTGTGAATATCTTCTCCTATTCTGTCAGCTGTCTTTTGGTTTTGTTGACTATTTCCTTTGCTGTGCAAAAGCTTTTGATCTTGTTGAAGTCCCAATAGTTCATTTTTGCCCTTGCTTCCCTTGCCTTTGGCGATGTTTCTAGGAAGAAGTTGCTGTGGCTCAGGTTGAAGAGGTTGCTGCCTGTGTTCTCCTCAAGGAATTTGATGGATTCCTGTTTCACATTGAGGTCTTTCATACATTTTTAGTCTATTTTTATGTGTGGTATAAGGAAATGGTCCAGTTTCATTCTTCTGCATGTGGCTCTCCAACTTTCCCAACACCATTTGTTGAAGAGACTGTCTTTTTTTTCCATTAGACACCCTTTCCTACTTTGTCAAGATTAGAAGACCATAGAGTTGAGGGTCTATTTCTGGGCTCTCTATTCTGTTCCATTGATCTATGTGTCTGTTTTTGTGCCAGCACCATACTGTATTGATGATGACACCTTGTTAATAGAGCTTGAAGTCTGGAATTGTGATGCCACCAACTTTGGTTTCCTTTTGCAACTTTCCTCTGGCTATTTGAGGTCTTTTCTGGTTCCATATAAATTTTAGGATTATTCGTTCCAGTTCTTTGAAAAAAAATTGATGGTATTTTGATAGGGATTGCATTAAACGTGTAGATTGCTTTAGGCAGCATAGACATTTTCACAATATTTGTTCTTCCAATCCATGAGCATGGCATGTTTTTCCATTTCTATCTGTTTTCCTTAGTTTCTTTCATGAGTACTTTATAGTTTTCTGAGTATAAGTTCTTTGCCTCTTTGGTTAGGTTTATTCCTGGGTATCTTATGGTTTTGGGTATAATTGTAAATGGGTTGACTCCTTAATTTCTCTTTCTTCTGTCTTGTCGTTGGTGTATAGAAATGCAACTGATATGTGTGTATTGATTTTATATTCTGACACTTTACTGAGATCCTGTACAAGTTCTAGCAGATTTGGAGTGGAGTCTTTTGGGTTTTCCACATAAAGTATCATATCATCTGCAAAGAGTGAGAGTTTGACGTCTTCTTTGCTGACTTGAATGCCTTTTATTTCATTTTGTTGTTGATTGCTGAGGCTAGGACTTCTAGTACTATGTTGAATAGCAGTGGTGATAGTGGACAGTCCTGCTGTGTTCCTGACCTTAGGGAAAAAGCTCTCAGGTTTTCTCTATTGAGAATGATATTTGGTGTGGGTTTTTTATAGATGGCTTTGATAATATTAGGTATGTACCCTCCATGCCTATGTTGTGAAGAGTTTTGATCAAGAAAGGATGCTGGACTTTTCAAGTGCTTTTTTAGCATCTATTGAGAGTATCATATGGTTCTTGTTCTTTCTTTTATTAATGTATTGTATCACATCGATTGATTTGTGGATGTTGAACCAACCTTGCAGCCCAGCAATAAATCCCACTTGGTTGTGGTGAATAATCCCTTTAATGTACTGTTGGATCTTACTGGCTGGTATTTTGGTGAGAATTTTCACATCTGTGTTCATCAAGGATATTGGTCTGTAATTCTCTTTTTTGATCAGGTCTTTGTCTGGTTTGGGGATCAAGGTAATGCTGGCCTCATTAAATGAGTTTGGAGGTTTTCCTTCCGTCTCCATTTTTTTGAACAGTTGCAGGAGAATAGGAATTATTTCTTCTTTAAAATGTTTGGTAGAATTCCCCTGGGGAGACTTCTGGCCCTGGGCTCTTGTTTTTTGGGAGATTTTTGATGACTGCTTCAATTTCCTTACTGGTACATTCTGTTCAGGTTTTCTATTTCTTTCTGGTTCAGTTGTGGTAGTTTATATGTCTCTAGATATGCATCCATTTCTTCCAGATTATCAAACTTGCTAGTGTATAGTTGCTCATAATATGTTCTTATAATTGTTTGCATTTCTTTGGTGTTGGTTGTTATCTGTCTTCTTTCATTCATGATTTTATTAATTTGTGTCCTTTCTCTTTTCTTTCCAATTCATTAATTCTTATGCTCAATTTCTATTCCTTGAAAATCTCCACTGAGCTAGGAGCACTAGAAGCTAAATATACAATGATGAACAGGGTGGCCAACTTATAATCTAATGAAAGAAGTCAAAATAAAAGAAGGAAGGAAATAAGATAGAGATTGCAATATTCAATAGATGCTATGAAGGAGGCAGAGTAATTTTATAGCATGGGAAAAGGAAATATGGGCTGGACTTACATTCAAATAATGGCCACTGAAGAGATGACATTTTAAACCAGATGCATACATATGACAGTGTCCTGCATACAGCTTAGGGAAGAGGGCTTCAAGTAGAAAGAACAGTAAGGCAGAGGTAGGAAAGACCTTGCATGCATGTGTGTGTGTGTGTGTTGAACATCATAAATCTTTTTTTTTTTAAGATTTTATTTAAATTCAAGTGAGTTAATATATAGTGTATCATTAGTTTCAGGGGAAGAACTTAGTGACTCATCAGTTGCATATAACACCAGTGCTCACTACATCAAATGTCCTCCTTAATGCTCATCACCCAGTTACCCTCTCCCCAACCCAACTCTCTTCCATCAGAGAGGGAGGTAAAATATAAGAGACTCTTAACTATAGGGAACAAACTAAGAGTTGCTGAGGAGCTTGTGTTTTAATAACTAAAAGAAGGCTGACGATGGCTAGAGCTTGGTTAGA
Source organism: Mustela nigripes (assembly GCF_022355385.1). Classification (NCBI taxonomy): domain Eukaryota; kingdom Metazoa; phylum Chordata; class Mammalia; order Carnivora; family Mustelidae; genus Mustela; species Mustela nigripes. Next base: position 261,807,924 of record NC_081557.1, on the reverse strand, counting down.
AAGAGGAAGAGTAGTGTGAGTGAGGTCAGAAAGATAAATAAGCTGAATCGTACAAAAATTTCTAGACCAGGGAACAGAATTCATACTTTATTTTATTTCCAGTATAAAGCTTTTAAAGGACTTTATGTTGCAAGAAGATATGAGTTGTTTTATGTTTTAGAAAACATCTAACTTCTGCTTGAAACAGTAGTGTAAAATTTAGACACAGAAACCTAAGTTAGAAGGCAACTCTAACAGTTTAGGTGAACTTTAGGCAAACTATATAGTTCATGGGCCTGCCACATATTTTTGTAACTGAAGTTGTATTGAAATACAACCATTGGTGATTTGTAGGCACATTGGCTATGACTGGTTTCATGCTATAATGACAGTATTAAATAATTATGACAGAGATCACAGAGTCTGCAAAGCAAAAGTATTTACCATCTAGTTCTTTAGGGAAGTAGGCCATCCTCTTGTCTAGATGAGAGATATGAGGTGGATGGAGAAAATATTAAATGGAGATTTAGAGATGCTGGAATATTATGAATACACTTTGTAGATACAACCTTCTCCCCATGCTGATGGGTTGGATTCAGGCAAAGAAAATTCAAGAATTACTCCTAGTTGTTTGAAGGAAACAATGGAGTGTATGCTAATACTGTGAGAGGAAAAAGACTGGAGAAGGAACATGTGTAGATGGTTGTAGAATTAAGAATTCTCTTTAAGACAGATAGAGGTTGAAATGCCTGTGACATATCCCAGTGGAAGTATCAAGGAGGAAGTTGGAGTCTGAAACTCAGAAAACTGGTCTGTGTTGGAGCTCTTGTGTAAGTGACACCAGCATGAAGAATGACTTATGGAATCTACCTAGCAAGAGAGCTAGAAAGAAGTCATGTTCTAGAAAAGTGACTCGAGTACTTTAATATTTAGTGGTCTGCTGCCTGAGAGTATTTGTTCTCATGTTCAAGACACTTCCTTTTTTCTGGATTTTTTTTTTTTAAAGATTTTATTTATTTATTTGACAGAGAGAGATCACAAGTAGGCAGAGAGACAGGCAGAGAGAGGGGCGGGGGAAGCAGGCTCCCTGCTGAGCAGAGAGCCTGATGCGGGACTCAATCCCAGGACCCTGAGATCCTGACCTGAGCTGCAGGCAGCAGCTTAACCCACTGAGCCACCCAGGCACCCCTGGATTTCTGATCCTTGCTTCTCTCCGGGTTTTGGATGAGTACTTTATATTGATTTTCTTCCATTCTTATAACAGGCCTGCCAAACAAATGCTATTCTGCTATTACTCTTTGTACATATAAGGAAAACACAGTTCCAGAGAGTTTCACTGTCTTATTACATATCTTGCAAATAGTAGTTTTGGATTCCAAGGCCCATGCTCTTTCACTTTGCCACATTGCTTTCCAGAGAAAGCCTTTATGCCATATTTGGTGGAATGTGGCTAGAGAGTGCTATCAGCTATTACTTCCTCTTGCTGTTCACTCTGTCAGGAGTGAAATCTGCTTCACACCATATATAAAAACTTCACAAAACTGGCTCTTTTCAGAGACCTAGTCAAAGAGACTTCATATTGACTCTCCTGTGATTCTAATATTCTGCTAGAGCAATGATCATTAGCAGATAACAAATAACAATTTAAGCAAAAAAAAGACATGCATTCAAAAGATACTGACAGGCTCACACAATCTCCAGCAAGGCCGAAGAACCAGTCTCAAAACATACACATCAAGAAAAATGTCCAAAACCACATAGCAGAACCAGGCTGGTGCAGACAACACAAGCTTCCGCCAATGGTCATGGACACCACAGTTTGCATTAGTCCTACACACTTGTAATACTGGGCAGTGGATGCTTTCATGAGAACTGCTGCAGCTGAAACAAGATGTAGCCACCATCACTGCCACTGCCCATTGCTGGAGTTACCCTACCTCCTCTAGATGAGTCTCACCACAAATACTTTCTTCAGTAAGTGCTGAAACCTCTCAGGGGCTTCTGATAACACATCCTGAGACATCTATTTAAATGCAAGAAAAACCTCACTGAAGAGACAAAGGAGGATTTTCTCTAGTTTTCATCATCTGCTGGTACCCAGCATTTTAATTACAAACACTAATTTTGTAGCAAGCCAAAAAAATTCATGTTTCTTGGCATGGGGGACAAGCTTTTTGGCCAGCCTTAGGTAGACAATTAATAGTATCATACTCAACAGATATTCGCGTGCTTTTTTCAGGATTATTTTTCAGTTGGTAAGGTATTTGAATGGTGGGATCCTATACTAACCTCTGGCCAATTGTTAGCCAAGAACTTTAATATAACAGATGTCTCTAGGTCACTAATCTTAAATAAAGCAATTATCCAATGTTTATTCTAATATTTTCACAATCATTTAACATTTTGATGTCATTTGCCTTGTAAATAGCCAGCATTCATTTCATGTAGAGACAGTACAGGAACCCTAGCCATGAATTTTCCTTTGATATATTGTACTATCCACAGATCATTTAGCTTTCATCAGTTAAAAGCTATTTGGACTTAGTTGGTAGGGTCTTCTAAAAAAGATCCTCAAAGTAGGTGAGGTAACTGATTTTTACCAGACTACTCTTGTGATAATGTACTACGACCTTAGACAGGATAAAAATAATCCTACCAATGTCACTATTACTATAGCTCATGTTGGATTCCCATGTGATATAACTTTTATATGATCCATCCTATATTGTTATAATATCATAATTTAAAAATTAAAGTATGATTAACGTATACTTAGTTATACTAATTATATGAAATTTAGGTATAGAGTATAATGATTTAACAATTCTATACATTATTTTGTGCTCATCTAGATAAGTATATTCTTAATCCTTTTAAAAATATGAAATACTTAATGTAATTTCATGTAATCTTTGCACAGGGGCCATGTTAATCTACTCTGTATATTTCTAAATTTAGTATATGTGCTGTTGAAGTGAGCACTACAATCTTGCAATTTAATCAAATAATTTTAGTCTCTCTGTAATGTACAGAGAGAAAAGCACCAGTTCTCAAACAACAAAGACCCATTAATTAACTTAACAATGCATTTATTTCACAGACATTATTGATCACCAACTGTATAATGGGCAAACCTATTGTCTTATAACATTAAGTAATAGGAAGTCAGATAGTAATCAGAAAAAAAGTCTTAGAAATTTTCCTTTCTTCTATCCTGTTTATTCTCTAACTGATAGAGGCTTATCAGTTAGAGAATAGAGTTTAGTACTTCAGAGTCTACTTTGTCCTTAACAGACTAAATTTCTATATTATTTTTATCCCTGTTTTATCCCTTCTCTCCTTCAGAGAGGCCTTTTCTTAGTTCCAAGCAGTACTCCTTTGGTGGGTAACTAAATTGCCTCATGGTGGTAGCAGAGATATACATGAGTATGCCACTGGGACCTTGGTTTTTCAAGGACTGAGGATATGTTAACTCTACTTAGGGAAGGAACCCTGGCTAGCCACAAAACCCAAATGTGGGTTTAATGTGGAAGGCATGATTTCAACATGCTGTCCTGAACACATCAGTGCTTATAACCAAGGTATGAGCTGAGTTTCCAGGAATGTTTTTGTAATCTTCTCCTTTTGTCCCCATTTTAAGCCCTGAATACCACTTCCCTATCTTGATTCTCCCAAATTTTAGCTATAGCGACCAAAAATTAAGGTGATGGGGGTGGTCACTCAGCATTCTCAGCTCACCTATATCTATACAGAAGACTTATTTAGTTTCAGCTAGCATTTGTTCTCATATTTTCTAAGTGAACTTAAATCTTCTAAAATCTTCTAGAATTTATTTCATTAATCGTCTCTCCATTGTCTTCAGAAATAGCTTTTCAGCATCAGAACATAAGAGATTTCTGTTTTCTCCTGTCCTTTGGTGGAGTTAACAGACATATCTCTTTTTCATTCATTTCATTTCATTTCTTTTTCCTTCCCTTTCCTTTTCTTTCTTCCCCATATTCCAAATATCTCTTCAATAGTCTTTAATAGTAAGGCCACAGACTCAGAGATATTCATAATCTTTGGTCATTGAAAAACTTCCAGATGAGAACATTGTCAATAGATTTTCATCAATCTCTTTCTCTTTTAGCTGGTTATTTAGCTATATTTCCCTAGGATTGGACCCATCCAATCACTGGTCCTGAACTATAGCCCAAAACTGAACAGAACACTTCTCAAGTAAAGACATACAAATGGCTAACAGACACATGGAAAAATGTTCATCATCACTAGCCATCAGGGAGATTCAAATCAAAACCATATTGAGATACCACTTTACACCACTTAGAATGGCCAAAATTAACAAAACAAGAAACAACAAGTGTTGGAGAGGATGTGGAGAAAAGGGAACCCTCTTACACTGTTGGTGAGAATACAAGTTGGTGCAGTCACTTTGGAGAACAGTGTGGAGATTCCTTAAGAAATTAAAAATAGAGCTTCCCTATGACCCTGCCATTGCACTACTGGGTATTTACCCCAAAGATACAGATATAGTGAAAAGAAGGGCCTTCTGTACCCCAATATTTATAACAGCAATGGCCACAGTCACCAAACTGTGGATGCCCTTCAATGGATGAATGGATAAGGAAAATGTGGTCCATATATACTATGAACCATAAGAAAGGGTGAATAACCAACTTTGCACCAACATGGATGGGACTGGAAGAGATTATACTGAGTGAAATAAGCCAAGCAGAGAGAATCAATTATCATATGGTTTCACTTATTTGTGGAGCATAACAAATAGCATGGAGGACAAGGGGAGATGGAGAGGAGAAGGGAGTTGGGGGAAATTGGAAGGGGAGATGAACCATGAAAGACTGTGGACTCTGAAAAACAATCTGAGGGTTTTGGAGGGATGAGGGGTGGGAGGTTGGGTGAGCTTGGTGGTGGGTATTATGGAGGGCACATATTGCATGGAGCACTGGGTGTGGTGCATAAAAATGAATTCTGGAACAGTGAAATTTTTAAAAAATAAATAAAAATTAAAAAAAAAACTAGGGCTTCTATGTACTGAAAAATTCCCTCTTTTTAATTTTTTTTTAAACTTTGGTAACCATAAGTACTGATTTAGAGGTTAGTTCCTAAGGGATCCTCTTCCTTTGCCACCTTGGACAGTTCCCACAAACCCTAGGTGTCCCTCTCTTTCAGGTGCTATGTATTCATATAGAGGCTCTGATAAAGGAAGAGAAGTGGTTTAACAACTGCCCCATCATCTCTAGGTGGTCTTGTGGAGACCAGCAGACATAGAGAGGTCCAAAATGAACTCTTTAGTTTGTTTAGTTCATGTAACCCTTTAGTTCACAATCTGGCGGCCATGCAGAGGATGTTTCCATGAATTCTATCTAGGTATAGTGATGTCTGAGATGGTGAAATGTGTGATTCCTCTCTCCTTCTCTACATCTGAGGCATCACAGATGCCTAAAGCACACCATGTTTAAAACCCTAAAGGCTATCATGTTACGTGGGCTTTTATCATATCAAATGTTATTAAGTTATGAAGTCTATTATTCTCTAGAAATGACTCATGAATTTACATTTCCACTTACCCCTAAACCATTTTCAGATGTTAGTTTCCAGGCAGGTAAGAAGCTGTCTCAGTTATCAAGATTGAGAAAAGGACTGACCAGAAATAATCTGCCCTGCTCATGTGTTTTGTGCTTGCCTCTGTGCCTCAGTGACTAGGCAAACACTCTACCTTGTATGAGGAGTTCAAGAGCATCAGAGACTTTTCCTCCTGCTTTATCAACAGGGCAGCCTTGTTTCGTTTCTTTATTTGTCCTCTTCTTATCACAGAAAGACTTGACAGGGGAATTGCTCCACTCAGCTGTCAGCCTGGACCAGACCTCATCCTGCTAAGCCCTAGACTGATGGCTGTTTTGCTTATGCCACAGTTGACCACCAAAACAGGGACTTGCATTGCTTTTCTTTCTGTATGGATGGACACACTTAGGGAGAGCCTTTCCAAGTCTACTTAACATCCATCTTCAGAGCAGATACCTTTCCCCAGGGTGCCACAGCAGATGTGATTTAAACCTCAAATTTTACACTAAAACATTTGTTTCATGTTCAACAATGAGACTACTTTGCTTCAATATTTTACTTAAGACTTATTTGCTACTGGCCAACTCATCAAATATTGAGCTTATGGAAAATCCCTGATACTTCATGACACAGGTAAGAATGAGCTGTCTGTTGATTTAGGAGTATGAGATGTTGGAGTGCCAACTAGGAGATTCCCAATAAAAACAATATTAATACCCAACTGTGCATTTCCGTTTCTGAGATAGTCATCTGTGAGAGAGTTTTTACCAACCTGGTTGCCTTCATCATGTTGATACTTGTGATGCAAATCTTAGTATTTAATGTTTTGGCAAATACTAAAATTGTGAATTGGCTCCAAATTGATTTGAGCATGCTTATGAATCATAGAAATCTCAAATGGTATGATTGGATATAAGCTAATATTTGGATTTACCAACATATTAAAGGTATACATATTGGAGAAATGAGTAAGAGATAGAAATGACAGAGTAAATATAATTAAACATATCCTTACAGAGTTTTTTGATTTCTTTATTATTGTGACTGAATACAGAAATATAATTCTGTATTTACATAATGCTATAATACATCTCTCATTTCTCCAAACGCAGGGTTTATAAAGAGATCTCTCACTTGGACTTTTCTTCATCATTTGATGACCATGTTCACTAAAGCTGGAGTTAGTGGCCTCTGGCAATGGTTGCTGACGTTGAATAAATTAGGTTTAACTATCCTTATGCTGCTGGGACACATGATACTGGTTAATAGCTGAAAAAATAACAGGATATGGTGTTACATGACGCACTAAATCCTCTGCTGAATCAGGCTTTTTGTTTTTCTCAACTACCTTCCTCTTTCATCTGACAGTTGATCTAATTATGCCTCACCTCTATTCTAGCTAGGTCAACACTAGAAATACTGTGACTGTTGTCAGTCCTGTTGCCATTTACTTTTTATTCTAAACAAACATTTTAATAGGTAAGAAGGGCCTTACTTATCTAAATATTTGCTCCAGAGTAAGCCCAGTGTCTTGGCTCTCGATACCTTTTTTTTCTCTCTTTCTTTATTTCACCACTAGCCAGCCCCACTCTATCATGTAATAATAAACAATAGCTAATATTTTATGACAACTACTTTGTGCAAAGTACATTTTATGAATTATCTTAATTTAGTCCTGCCAACAACAAACTCTTTTAACCCATTTATTACAAATTATTTATTTATTTTTTAAATTTATTTTCACTGTTCCAGAATTCATTGTTGATGCACCACACCCAGTGCTCAATGGAATACGTGCCCTCCTTAATACCCACCACCAGTCTCCCCCAACCTCCCACCACCCTCCCCTCCAAAACCCTCAGTTAGTTCCTCAGAGTCTGCAGTGTTCATCTTTTAGCCCATTTTTAGATAGGCATATAGAGGTTTAGAGAGGTTCTTTAGTGTTCATCTTTTAGCCCATTTTTAGATAGGCATATAGAGGTTAAGAGAGGTTGAATGACTTGGCTAAAGTCACATGGGAATGTGGTGGAACTGGAGTTCCAAATCAAGCCTTGTGACAGCAGAACCCATTCAAGTAACTGATGCCTGATAGTCTTCCTTGCCTCTCCCAAGGTCCCCTTTGCATATGCACAACTCTCAAGGAACTGGCATTCTATTGGAGGTGATAATTGATGAATTAAGGAAAAAAGGTGTGTGTGTGTGTGTATTATAAAGTGTGTTCTGAGGAAGACCCTAATGCAATGATATTTGAGCAAAAGCCTGAAATAAGTGGACAAACTTAAAGGCTTTAGGAGAAAAAAAAAAAAAGTATTCCAGGCAGAGAGAACAGTAGGTGCTAAGGTCCCAAGGTAGGAGTTTGCTTTGTATATTTAAAAAAAAAAAAAAAAAAAAAAAAAAAAACAAGTGTATCTGAGCATTATTAGTAAGAAGTAGTTAGAGGTGGTAAGATTACAGGATTTGTGACTTGTAGGGTATAAAGAGAACTTCAGATCTTTTCTGAGTGGATGATGAATCCATTTGGAGGATTTTTAACAGAAGGGTGAAATAACCTCTCTCATTTTACAAAAGTATACCACGAGCAACGTGAAAAATAGGACACAAGGGAGTGAAAAAAGATGGGAAGAGATCAGTGTGAGATCTTTTACAGTAATTCAGTAATTCATTTATAGTGGGATCCTTAGAGCTACTGAGAAGTTTTTGGGTTTGGGGTATCCTGAAAGGTAGAGTTAATGGGACTTGAGGATGTACTGGATTCAAGATATGATATACATGATGCATGAAGAATGCCTCTGAGATTGGCCTAAGCAAAGTGGAAGCATGAAGTTGCGGTCATTGAGATAGGGAAATTCAAGATTAGATGGGGAATGGTTTGAGATTTAAAATTTTATTTGGGTCTTTTAATGTTAGAAATTCTTATTAGTTCATGCAAGTGAAAATTTAAAGTATTACACAGCTGGATATAGGAGTGTGTAGTTGAATAAGAGGTTTGGTTTGGATTATGTAAAGTTGGGAGTGATTATCATATGGATGGGATTTACAATCAGAGAATCAGGTGAAGCCATCTGTCTGTCCACCTCATCAGGCACCATCCACTTCCTTGCTCTCTGCATTGCAGATACTGTCCTTACTTTAAGCCCAAGTACACATCTATTTCCTCTTGTCCCCAGGTTTTGCATTTGCTCTATCTTCTAATGATTTATCCTCCCATCTTCCACATAATGAACCTTACTCATCCTTTGACTTTGGCTCAATCATCATTTCTTTAGGTAAGGCTTCTCTGACTTTTCTGACTAAGTCAAAGTCCCTACCCCATTGGTACTAAGTTATGAAATAAGTTTAGGAAGTTATGAATAGCGGTTTTCATTTTTTTTTTTTTTTTTTTTTAAGGAAATAGGGCAGAATGGAACAGAAAAATGTTGGTGTAAATTGCACATTATAAAGATAAGCATTATCTTGGGGGGCATGGCTGGCTCAGTGGGTTGGGCCTCTGCCTTCAGCTCAAGTCATGGTCTGGGGGTCCTGGGATGGAGCTCTGTGTCGGGCTCTCTACTCAGCGGGGAGCCTGCTTCCTCCTCTCTCTGCCTACTTGTGATCTCTCTTTCTCTGTCAAATAAATTATAAGATCTTAAAAAAAAAAAAAGATAAGCATTATCTTATAAACTTTTGTTTTTATGTGTATTAATAGGTTAATGTATTCTCTTTGTAATACTTTTACAATTACAATTTTTTTTTTGTCCAATTACTAGTTTATTGTTTGACTTTCTCATTAGGTTGAGAATCCAATCTGAGCAAAGGACTGTGTCTGCCTCCTAACCATTTTATCTATAGTCCCTGGTCAAATGACTAACCTCATCTAAGCACTCAAAGTATATTTATGGGAAGGAGGAAGGAAACAAGACAGATGTGGGAATTTGTATTTAGGGCAGGGTAAGCCTGTACCATTGCACTTCATAGTGTGGCCTTACTAGCTCTGCCAATGTCAATTCTGTGGTTTTGTTGACCTCATATTTGAAAACAACAAGGTTTCCCATAATGTTTATTTTGATAATGTTAATTAAGCAATAAAATGCCTTCATTTACAAGTGTTAAGTGAAATGATAAGCTCAGGAAATCTGATATTGCTCTAGGTTGCATTATTTCTTGAGAGGAGCTTTAGAAATTCAAGCCTTCCTGAGAACCACAATAGGGAAATCCTTTTTTTTTTTTTTTCTTCTGAAAATTTATGGACAATTTAGAGATGATATCACAACTAATGAGTTAGTATCTCATCACTGCTTAAGAGCACTTTTTATTCCCTTAAGAGATGACTGTTTCCTTCTTAAACTTCTGATTCACTTGTTCCTATAGCACACATAGCACCTTCTTATATAGTAAGCTTTTCTCAAATTATATCACTGCATCATTTAATGCATAAACACTGCTTTTCACACTATCTGGTTTTACCAAAAATTTCATGTGCATAACTTGTCATCCAAGTGTATACTAATCTTTTTGGTGACTATGAAGTTATAAACTATGTTATACTTTTACAGTGATGGAATCTTGATCTCTTCTTAAAATTTTTTTTAAAAGATTTTATTTATTTTATTTATTTGAGACAGAGAGAGAGAACAAGCAGGGGGAGCTGCAGAGGGAGATGGAGAAGCAGTTTCCCATTGAGCAGGAAGCCCAATGTAGGGCCCAATCTCAGGATCCATGTGGGGTTTGATCCCAGGACCCTGGGATCACAACCTGAGCTGAAGGCAGATGCTTAACCAACTGAGCCACCCAGGTGTCCCTTAATAAATCATTTAAAACTGTGGCTCAGACATAAAGTGAGAAAGTGCCAAATGAGTTATTTTATTCATTACTGAGAAAACTAAAGGGATGGTAAACACTGGTTCAAAGAAGGAGAGGAGAGATATATGTAACCAGTAGGAAAAGAGAATGTTGGGACTAAATTACAAAACTAGATAAAACTGATTAGCATCCCACAGGGTAATAAAATTTTAACACTTGATGTTATTTTTTCTATGGGACAAAACTAATTTGTATCACTCAAGGACAAAAGCAATTTGCACTGATTAAGCCTCTACAAATTAACATCTAACTTTGCAGAGGATGGACACAATTATAGTAAAAAGGAAATCAAACAACATTACATCCACTATTATGTAATTTGTAATCCCCATCATTATATTGTACACCTGAAATGACTGTAATGGTCTATGTCAATTATATCTCAATAAAAAATTCTGCAACAACAACAAACTACATCAACTAGAGAGAGAGAGAAAGAGATTTAACTTACATGGGCTTGACAGAAAATACTCTAGTATGGCTCTGAGAAGTTGTGCAGCCATCTTTCCAAATTTCAAATATTTTTCTTCTTAACACTAAAATTAACAAAGATATCTAAGTGCATATGTTGGAATGGAGAAGATAAAGAAGGGCTCTTTTCAACTTCTGGGAATAGAGGAATTAGCATGTCACAGGACAGGAAAGTTGGAGAGAGAGGAGTCAGTTCTGTTTCCATCTATTGGCCTAACCAAACTGAAAACACAGTTTAGCAGTGGGCCAACTGATATGGGAAGGTCGAGGAGCAGAGCCCTTTTAGGAGGCTGACTAAAACTGTGTGCCTAGCTTGTTGGGGTGGTCTATTATTGGGGGACCCCCTAAAGGCCTTAAACTCTTAAGGACACACTGTAAAAAGAAGCAATTACCTGGCCAACCAATTTATGCTAATGAGGTATGCCCCTGGATTTGTCATTCCCTTTCCAGCAACTTCCAAAATGGAGGGGATGAATCAATAACAGGTTGATGGGAAAAAATCTTCATAGCCAGGCTGAGGGGTGGAAACCCCAGTAATTTGTAAGTTGCATAACCAGGATAACTATCCCTTGCATCCCTAGGTCAATCTCTGCTCTTCTTATGTGTGATTTTCTAGTTCAGAAGCTTCGCAACCTGTTTCTTTCTAGCTGCAAAACAAGTTTTGTTCTCACTCTCTTTGTGGCAGTGTCTATGTACTCTTTTGATACTTTCTGACCCTTCATTCCTATTAAAGTCTTGCCTAACTTTCTTATGAGGCTGGGAATTTCCTCAGGGACTTCTAAGAATAACAGAGACGTGACCTGGTGTGTTATTTTTGGCCATTGTGGCAACCATCACTGTATTTTAATTGCAAAATTCACCCCCACAATCTCCATTCTCAAAATGATAAAGATGTGTTCAGGTCTTAGCCATATCTAATGTTACATTAAATATATTTGAGGATAGGAATTCAAATAAAGATTTTACTGCCTCTTTGGAGATACGGTACATTTAGAACTGACTCCTGTGTATCAAGTTGATAGTCCCTTCCAGAGAAATTCCCAGAGGAATGGCGCTGAAATTGTAGAAAATACATATTTCTGTTAACTTTGTTTTAAAAAAGAATTCTGTGCTTTTTGAAGCAGCAGAAAACTATGAAGTGGAAAATAAAGGAACGTACAAAAATGAGTTTCGATAGCAAGTCTGGCATCCTGAGGAACAAAGATCTTTTCTTACTGTCTGTTGTACTCTTCATGGTTTTCCTCAGTTTTTCATAGTCATATTTTTTCCACATTACTCATGTAACAAGACAGTTGTGTTACATGAGTATACACACACACACACACACACACACACACATACATACATACACTGCTTGGTGTTTATTTTAAAACACAGATGAATAAATGGTATTTAAATATCTGGGGATTTCCAGAGTAGACCTCTTTCTTCTATGTTCCTATAAAAGCAAAATTTTCTACCTTAATGGTAATAGAATATAAGAAGAAGTGATATAGCCAAAAGCACCAGAAATGAATTTTTAAGAATATCAACTGTTTGCCCCTACGGAGTAGTCATAGATTTGAAATGGCTTCTCCAAGAATAAGACTTTCCAGAGCTCTATTCTTGGAATTAGCATAAAGGAAGTAATCATCTACTTAAGAATTACCTCCCTCCTGGTAAGGTCAGTCCATATAAAATATAATGCAAAGCCACACCTGTGTATTCTATCCGCTTAACTTCTTGTTCCACCCAGGACAGGTAATGACTGGCTGAAGTGTGTTTGCCTTTTGAAATGCTGTTGTTTTGCTTCTGACACTAGAGAGGGTGGTAGATAATTGGCCATGTAAAACACTGGGGCACCACAGTGAAACTAAAAGTAGTGACCACAGAAGTTAACAGGCAAGCCTGGTTTATGATTAAGCAGTAAGGGAGGGGACTTTTCTTCCTCTTTACCTAACTATCATCTCCAAACCTCTCCTTTTCTCTCCTGGCATTTCCTCATTATCAACTTTTCTTTTCTCAGATGGGAGATCTTATCTTGATCATTCACATCTTACTACAAAGTTTTTTGTCTGACTGGGAGATAGAGCCATTGTTTTGGGCATTTCAGGCCAAGTGCCTAATGAAAAGTAAAAGTCAGTTATGCCCACAAAAGAATTTCAGGCACAAGAGTATACATGGGGAATTTGAGGGAGAAAAGAGGTACTTTCCACTCAGCCTGAAATTGGGATAATCCTGTCCATAGAAAATGAGCAGTACTATGCTCTAAGAAAACCTAGTTTACTTTGAGTCAGATGCTTTGAAACTTCAACTACAATGCTTTGTGTCTTAGTCACTTTTCTATATTATTCTCAGATATACCAGTCTCACTATACTTAGTCGAACTAATTACATCATTATTTTGTGATTAATTTATGTTTCTAGCTTCCAAATGACACATTTATTTGCCATTTACAGAGAAGAGCAGAAAACCACTTAAGTTGAAAGTTTCATTTTTCTTGATTACAACAAACAAGCTTCTCCATTCTTCTCTCTCAGCTCTGAAGCAGGATCACTTAACCATTACTCTTTCCCAATGCTACCACTTCAAAATAACTATTTTTGTATTCGACTGTTGGGGAAACTCTTTTTAGATGCTACATTCTCAAATTCCTTTTAGCTCTCTGTTTTCCCATGAGAAGCACTATCACTAGTCAGCTACATCATTTATATGGTGTATTTTTCCTTCCATTAAAAACCAATTTTTTAAAAAATTTCTTTTCAGTGTTCCAGAATTCACTGGTTATGCACCATACCCCCCACACTCCAGAATTCGTTGGTTATGCACCCACCACCAGGCTCATCCTTAAAAACCTATTTTTATTTTGTCTCTTAATCTTTTAATGTCCTCTTTAAGCTTCTTGCAGGAAAAACAACAACAATAACATAGTTCATCTCTGTATTCTAAGTAATTTGCATGGTGAATTTTTAAATTGTAGTTGCCCAGCATATTATTGCTGTATTTGAAGGTTGCAAGTCTTATAAAAGACTTGTATCCAAAATATATGAAGAACTCTTAAAGCTCATCAATAAGAAAACAAGCAGCCCTTGTTTTCTTGTTTTCATATTGCCCAAGAAAGAAATGGGCAAAAAATCAGAAGAGACACTGTATTGTAGAAGATATACAGATCACATGAAAAGTTGTTCAATATAATTTGTCATTAAGGAATCACAAATTGAAACAACAATGAGATGCTGTCTTAAACCTATCAGAATGGCTTAAACCCAAAACACTGACAACCCCAAAATTCTGGCAAGTATATTATGTGAAACAACAGGAACCCTCATTCATTGCCCATAGGAACACAAAATGCTATAAGTACTTTTGGTTACGGATTGTTAGTTTCTTACAAAAGTAACCATAATCTTACATTATCACCCAGCAATCATGCTCTGAGGTATTTACCCAACTGATTTGAAAATCTATGTCTACAAAATGTTTATAGCTGCTTTATTTATAACTGCCAAAAGCAACCAAGATGGTTGGTATATATATAAACAAACTGGTGTTTTCATACAATGAAATGCAACTCAGTGATAAAAAGGAATGAGTTATTGAGCCATACAAAGACATGGATAAAGAATTTTATATGCATATTGCTAAGTGAAAGAAACCAACCCAAAAGGCTACCTCCTATATTATTCTAGCTGTTTGGCATTCTGGAAAAGGAAAAATCATGGAGACATTGGAAAGGTCAGTGTTGCCAAGGATTTTTAGGTGGGGAAGGGGAGGTAAATTAAGCAGAGGAAATGCAGAGGATGCTTTAGGGTGGTGAAGTTTTCCTATATGATATTGTACTAGCATGGAAATTACACTATTCATTCTTCAAAACTAATAGAATTTTATAGTGTAAAGTGTAAGCCTTAAGATATACAACTAAAGAAATTAGGAGATTGAGAGATTCCCAAGATAGAATACAGAGTATGACAAGTAATTTAAAGACAAACAACCTCACTGAAGGAGTTAAGGAAAAAAACGTGCAGACCTAAGTATCTCTGGAAATGAGTGGATTCTGTAGGAATTTTAAAGGGAAAAAGAACAGTACTTAAGACTATCCTCCTTGATGGGGCACCTGGGTGGCTCAGTGGGTTAAGCCTCTGCCTTCAGCTCAGTTCATGATCTCAGGGTCCTGGGATGGAGCCCTGCATCGGGCTCTCTGCTCAGCAGGGAGCCTGCTTCCCCCTCTCTCTGCCTGCCTCTCTGCCTACTTGTGATCTCTCTCTCTCTCTCTGTCAAATAAATGAATAAAATCTTAAAAAAAAAAAAAAAACTATCCTAGTTGACAAAGTTGGTTACCATGGAAGTGCAGGTCAACAATTCCAAAACCACTACATGGAATGGGACAGTTAAGTAAAAAATAGTGGGTGCTGACTTTGTGCTTAAGTTTTCCAGACTGGTACATGATCTTGAAATAATACAAATAACTTAATGAATATTTCATAAGATAGTGCAGATAATGAAAAAAATCCTATTGCTGAGGGAGCAGAAGGCAATCTGAAGACAAAGCACAAGCTGACACTCCACAACAACCCTCCCTGCCGCCTACGCCCCCCCAATTATGAATAGGTGTGACAATTTCTCAGGCACTCCCAACTGCCCCAAAGCTAAGGGAAGGGGGAGGGGGAAACCACACAAATGGTCATGGATGAAAGAGAAGAGACCAATGCCAAAGAAACACAAACAATTATAAGAACATATTATGAACAACGATATACCAGCAAATTTGACAATCTGGAAGAAATGGATGTATACCTAGAGATATAGAAACTACCACAACTGAACCAGGAAGAAATAGAAAACCTGAACAGACCCATAACCAGTAAGGAAATTGAAGCAATCATCAAAAATATCTCAATAAACAAGAGCCCAGGGTCAGACAGCTTCCCAGGGGAATTCTACCAAACATTTAAAGAAGAAAGAATACTTATTCTCCCAAAATTATTTGAATAAATAGAAATGAAAGGAAAACTTCCAAGCTCATTTTCTGAGGCAAACATGACCTTGATCCTAAAACCAGACAAAGACCCCATCAAAAAGAATTGTAGACCAATATCCTTGATGAATACAGATGCGAAAATTCTCACCAAAATACTAGCCAATAGGTTCCAGCAGTACTTTGAAAGGATTATTCACCGCGATCAAGTGGGATTTATTCCTGGGCTGCAAGTTTGGTTCAACATCTGCAAATCAATCAATGTGATACAATACATTAATAAAAGAAAGAATAAGAACCATATGATACTCAATAGATGCTGAAAAAGCTTTTGACAAAGTCCAGCATCCTTTCTTGATCAAAACTCTTCACAACATAGGCATAGAGGGTACATACCTCAATATCATAGAAGTCATTCATAAAAAACCCACAGCAAGTATCATTCTCAATGGGAAAACCTGAGAGCTTTTTCCTTAAGGTCAGGAATACGGCAGGGCTATCCACTATCACCACTGCTATTCAGCATACTACTAGACGTCTTAACCTCAGCAATCAGACAACAAAATGAAATAAAAGGCATCCAAGTCAGCAAAGAAGAAGTCAAACTCTCACTCTTTGCAGATGATATGATACTTTATGTGGAAAATCCAAAAAGACTCCACCCCAAATTCAGTAAAGCATCACGATATAAAATCAGTACACAGAAATCTGTTGCATTCCTGCTGCTGATGTCCTGCATCAACAGCAGGACAGAAGAGAGAGAAATTAAGGAGTCAATCCCATTTATAATTGCACCCAAAACCATGAGATACCTAGGAATAAACCTAACCAAAGAGACAAAGAACCTATATTCAGAAAACTATAAAGTACTCATGAAAGAAATTGAGGAAGACACAAAGAAATGGAAAAACATTCCATGCTCATGAATTGGAAGAACAAATATTGTGAAAATGTCTATACTGCCTAAAGGAATCTACATATTTAATGCAATCCCTATCAAAATATCAACTTTTTTCAAAGAAATGGAAAAAAGTAATCCTAAAATATAGAGAACCAGAAAAGAGCCTGAATAGCCAGAGGAATGTTGAAAAAGATAGCCAAAGTTGGTGGCATCAAATTCCAGAATTCCAGACTTCAAGCTCTATTACAAAGCTGTCATCATCAAGACAGTATGGTGATGGCACAAAAACACACACATAGATCAATGGAACAGAACAGAGAACACAGAAATAGACCCTCAACTCTATGGTCAACTAACCTTCAACAAAGCAGGAAAGAATGTCCAATGGAAAAAAGACAGTCTTTTCAACAAATGGTGTTGGGAATATTGGACAGCCACATGCAGATAATGAAACTGGACATTTCCTTATACCACATACACAAACAGACTCAAAATGGTTGAAATGATGAAGTTCTAGAACCTAGGTGAGGTTCGGTGGGCTGAGGTCCGGAGCCGACGACCAAGAAAGAATTCTTGAGACATCTTTGGTGCAAAATGGTGGTTTATTAAAGCATGGGGACAGGACCCATGGGCGGGAAGAGCTGATGCCCTAGGTTTTGAGGGATGGCAGGTTATATACCTTGCCATTGGGGGGATGTGAGGGGAAGGGAGGTTTCAACGGAGTTTTCATATGTTAAAGAGGGCCTACAAGGTGCCGGGAGGAGGCCTTGCCCTTGTGGCTTGATCAATGTTATCTTTAGGTTAGCCATTAACATCAAGATAGTTGGGAGATTGTTGGTGGGGTGTTATGATCCTGCTATCATTTACATTCCCTTCTACCTCAGCCTCCTCCAGTTTCGTTTATGACGGGGAGGGAGACATTAGGGCTTGAGGAACTGAGAGTTATTTGCCTCTGGAAATTTGTGCTATTGATAAGGTAACCTCCCTGTTTGTAGATCTCTAGGACATCTGTAGAGCAAGGGAGATTCCTGTCTGGCAGGATTGTGATCTCTGCAAGTTAACTATTTGTTTATCATCTATGGCAGTCAGGGTGCCTGAGGAATGCTACACATATTATGGAGGGGAGTGGATGGAGAGGGGGTGCAAGGCGACAGCTTTTGCTCTGTCCTCAGCCAGCCTCCTGCTCCCTCATCAGAAAGACCTCAGTGTGAGCTAGGAATCCATCAAAATCCTTTAGAAGAACACAGGCAACAACCTCTTCGACATCAGCCACAGCAACTTCTTCCTAGAAACATCGTCAAAGGCAAGGGAAGCAAGGGCAAAAATGAACTATTGGGATTTCATCAAGATCAAAAGCTTTTGCACAGCAAAGGAAACAGTCAACAACACCAAAAGACAACTGACAGAATGGAAGAAGATATTTGCAAATGACATATCAGATAAAGAGCTAGTATCCACAATCTATAAAAAAACTTACCAAATTCAACACCCAAAGAACAAAGAATCCAATAAAGAAATGGGCAGAAGACATAAACAGACATTTCTGCAAAGAAGACCTCCATATGGCCAACAGACACATGAAAAAGTGTTCCACATTGATGAGGGAGCAGGAGGCTGGCTGAGGACAAAGCAAAAGATGGGACCTTGCACCCCCTCTCCACCTGCTCCCCTCCCCTCAGTAATATATGTTATAGTCCCCAAGCACTCCTGACTGCTATAAATGAGAAACAAATAGTTAACTTGCAGAGATCACAATCCTGCAAGACAGGAGTCTCCCTTGGTTTACAAATGTCCTAGAGATTTAAAACAAAGATGCTATCTTAATAATAGCACAATTTCCAGAGGCAAATAACTCAGTTCCTCAAGCCCTAAATAAAATTAAATTTCTTCTAAAATCAAATCTCACTAACAAAGACGCTTGATAGCAGAAATGTAAAAGGCTTGCCAAAAGACAACATTGATCAAGCTGCAAGACCTCAGGAATCCAGGCACCTTATAGGCCCTCTTTAGCAAATGCAAGCTCCATCGGAAAGCCCCCTTTTCCCTCACCTTTTCCCAACCTCAGGGTACATAACCTGCCATCCCTCACAACCTGGGGCTGCAGCTCTTTCTGCCCATGGGACATGTCCCCTTGCTTTAATGAACCACCATTTTGCACCAAAGATGTCTCAAGAATTCTTTCTTGGTCATCGGCTCTGGACCTCAGCCCACCGAACCTCACCTAGGTTCTAGAACTTCATCACACATCACTTGGCATCAGGGAAATATAAATCAAAACCACAATGAGATACCACCTCACACCAGTCACAATTGCTAAAATTAACAAGTCAGGAACGACAGATGTTGGCAAGGATGCAGAGAAAGAGGAACCCTCCTACACTGTTGGTGGGAAAGCAAGCTGGTGCAGCCACTCTAGAAAACAGTATGGAGGTTCCTCAAAAAGTTGAAAATAGAGCAACCCTATGACCCAGCTATTGCACTACTGGGTATTTACCCTAAAGATTCAAATGTAGTGATCCGAAGGGTCACGTGCACCTGAATGTTTACAGAAGCAATGTCTCCAGTAGTCAAACTATGGAAAGAACCTAAATGTCCATCAACAGTTGGATGGATAAAGAAGAAGTGGTGTATATATATGCAATGGAGTACTAGGGAGCCACCAAACAACAACAACAACAACAACAAAAAACGGAAATCTTGCCATTTGCAAGACTTGAATGGAACTAGAAGGTATTATGCTAAGCAAAATAAGTCAATCAGAGAAAGATAATTATCATATGTGATGAAGACCATCAATATGGTCTCTCTGATATGAAGAATTTGAAAAGCAGGATGGGTGGGTCATGGGGGGCAGGGAGGGATAAAAATGAAGCAGGATGGTATGAGGGAGAGAGGAGATAAACCATAAAAGATTCTCTCTTTTTTTTTTTAAAAGAGTATTTATTTATTTGACAGACAGATCATAAGTAGGCAGAGGGGCAGGCAGAGAGAGAGAGGAGGAAGCAGGCTCCCCACTGAGCAGAGAGCCCAGTAAGATGAAGGGCTGGATCCCAGGACCCTGAGATCATGACCTGATCCAAAGGCAGAGGCCCCACCCACTGAGCCAGGCAGGAGCCCCACCATAAGAGACTCTTAATCCAAAGAAACAAAGTGAGGGTTGCTGGGGGTGAGGGAGGGAAGGATAGGGTTGCTGAGTGATGGACTTTGGCAAGGGTATGTTCTAGGGTGAGTGCTGTGAATTGTGTAAGACTGATGAATCACAGACCTGTACCCCTGAAGCAAATAATACATTAAATGTTAATAAAAAAAAAAAAAAAACAAAGAATGAAACAAAACAAAACAAAAAAATGGTCAACCTATAGAGATTACAGTCCTGCAAAACAAAAAGAGTCTACCTCAGTTTACAAATGTCTTAGTGATTTACAAGAAAAAAAAATTTTTTTCTATTCAATAACCCAACTTCCGGAAGGAAATGTAGATAAAAGTAAATATCCTTACAACTTGAGGTAGGCAGAGAGAATATGGTTCCTCCAGGAAGCTCCCAACTGTCTTCATGTTAATGCTTTACTGAAGGAAAAAACAACTTGACAATGGCAAGGGCTCAGGTATATTGTAAGTCCTCTTTAGCATATGAAAGTTCTTTAGAAAACCTGCCTTTTCCCTTACCACCCCCCCCCCCCACACACACACACTCTGCCCAACTCCAAGTATATAATGGATTTCTCCTCACTACCCCAGTGCAGCTCTTTTTGCCCAGGGTCCTTTTGCTGTGCTTTAATTAAAACCACCATTTCCCACCAAAACATCTCAAGAATTCTTTCTTGGCCATCAGCTCTGGATCACCACACAATACCTCACCTATATTCTGAAACTACATCACTCTTGTGCAGAGCTGGCCCACAGTAACACCTCAGCAAGAATGGGGTGATTGGTGTTTGTTACTGTTTTTTTTTTTGCCCCCAGTGCTATAAGTTGACTGCTTAACATTTCAAATTCTGTTGTTATTCTGAAAAATGAAAACGAAAACAAAACAGGGGCACCTGGGTGGCTCAGTGGGTTAAGCCGCTGCCTTTGGCTCAGGTCATGATCTCAGGGTCCTGGAATTGAGCCCCACTTCGGGCTCTCTGCTCAGCAGGGAGCCTGCTTCCTCCTCTCTCTCTGCCTGCCTTTCTGCCTGCTTGTGATCTCTGTCTGTCAAATAAATAAATAAAACCTTAAAAAGAAAAGAAAAAAAAAACAGAACAAAAACCCCAAAAAACAAAATCCTTACAAACTCAAATGACAGAATATTGGCTCTGGTTGTCCTACAGTTGATCATCCACTAGATTCCAACATGCTATTGCCAGGTGAAGCACTGGAACATACATAGAAAGAATTGTGCTCTGGTAAATTTATAAGAAAGAAATTGACTAAAAAAAATGTGAATTTGATACAACAATCTTAGAGAAGATTTCTATTTAACTGTTCCGTAATTTATATTCCTTGAAGGTACATTTTTATGTTCTCTATCAATTACCTTTGGTAATTAGATTAGATGGAAAAAATATTAATGGTGTGAATATAAACTGAAGAACATAGAATATCTGTATATAATGTTTCTCTCCATGTCTTTAATCATAGTTTAATGAAAATTTAGTAGTTTAATGGAATAAGAACAGAAGTGCATATAAGTCAGAGAAAATAATGTATGATATTTAAAACTCTAGATGTAAAGAAAATGTGTAAATTGGCCCCCTGGGGGCCAGTTGGGAAGTCCTGTGAACAAAAGGTCATTTGGGTGCCAGAAAAAACCCTTCTGACCATTAAGCACATAATATTTCTGGTGACATTCCAAGTTAATTACTCACAGACTTGTCAAAAGGGGTCTGAAAATTTTAGAAAAAGAATGAGTTATCCAAAACAGTCTGAGTATAATGCCTAGCATAGGACATGACGTTAGGGTTCAAAGCTGATGGCCAAGAAAGAATTCTTTGCATCTTTGGTGCAAAAATGCTTTTATTAAAGCACAGGCACAGGATTTGTGGGCAGAAAGAGTTGCAATGGGGTCATGAGGAGTGGCCCGTTATATATTTCCAAATTGGGAAGGGGTTAGGGACAGCATAAGTCTCTAAGGACTTTTGGAAGCAAGATTTCTAGGACTTTGAGGGGGCTAGCTATTGTTGGGAAGGTGTAATTTATTACCATCTAATAAAACTAGTCATGAGACCCTTCAGATGTATTTTGGTGAGCCATATGCTTGGGGGATGGTTGCTAACCAAATCTTGGGGGGATTAGGAGATAAGGGAAATTTTTAAAGGAATTTCTATATGTTAAAGTAGGCCTACAGGATTCTGGGCAGGGGGTGGTGGTTGGGGGGTTATGTTAGGTTGCCTTTTGACCATAGCAAATTATTAACATCTAGGCAGTTGAGTCACTGCCTAGGAATGAGAGGAATGAGAGGAATGTCATTTTGACTGTTTCAAGGACTTGCCAATGGGCTGTAGGTAGTAAAGAAATTTAATAATTTGTCTTCTGCCTTTGTTTCCTACTTGAATGCCCATCAACTTCACGGTAAATGAAAACATGCATGGCAATATAGATAATGTGCTAAATGCTGTATTTCTTGTTTATACAATTACATCCAACCTATAAAGCAAATTATTAATTGTAAAATTACAAAATGACAATTCATTTATAAAACTATTTATATAAGTTGTTGAAGTGAGAAGTTAGAGATAAGCAAGGGGAGAAGTCTTGCTGATCTACATGGTAATGGATTAGAATTGAAAACATCAGTGTGAACTCATGTTTAGCTTAATATAGATATGGATGACTGCATACAGAGTTATTTATAGATACATGTACTTACTTTGGTTACTAGTCACACATGTTTTCCTGCTTTGTCAACAATCCCCCAAGAAAAATGAGCATACTTAGTGTTCAGATCTTAGTTTCTTATATCTCCAAAAAAAAAAAAAAAAAAAAAAAGAACCAGGAATCCTTGGGTAAATGGCGATTCTAAGATTGGAACACAAAATACATTATATGATTCTGGAGCATCTTGAGTTCCAGAAAGCAAGAAATTCTTAAAAGGAAACACACAATGATGGGGTCTAACAAAGTGACATAGAAGCCCATGGAAGAGTTCCCAATGTCCAAAACTGGAGGAATTTGAGCAAAAAAATAAAACAATACTGGATAATAAAGCAAAGTATAAGGTAAATATTCATGAGTTCAGAAATTTCTATAAATAAATGAGAGAGACTAAACAAACCTCCCCTACAGAAGTATTCCAAATTTATGTAGGTAATCTGTCTTTAAGCAGCTTCAGCATCAGTGTGGGCTGTACATTCTGACTTCCTTCCACAGAGTATAGTACACAAAGGACATAAACCTGATAAAGACTACTTTAGCCAGATGACCAAAGTTAATATCAATAGCAATGTCATATTGATATGATACAATTGATACAATACTCTTGAGATCATGTAATGAGAATGACATATTGTTTTTGTGGGCTTCTACCCCCAAACCAATAATAGTTCCACTATAATTATTAAAAAAAAAAATCAGACAAATTCAAGTTGAGAGACATTCTACAGATTGTCTGGTCTGTACTTCTCAAAACTGACAAGGTCATCAAAAACAAGGGAAGTCTGAGCAACTGTTACAACCAAGAGTTAACTTAGGAAACCTGACAACTAAATGTAATGTGGTAATCTAGATAGGATCCTTGAACAGGGAAAATTGAACCGGGGACGGGGCAGGGGAGGATAAGAACAAGTAAGGAATAGAAAAGAAAAAGTGCACTGAATCTCAAGATAATTCAAAATTTGTATGGCAATTAATGCTATCACTATATCCTACTTTTTTTCAGTAAACGATACTTTCATAGACTAGGTAAACATTGTTTAGTGGTTTATAAATTTTACAGTCAAGAAGTCCAGATAGCTTAATTATGATCATAGAATGGAATGTGGCAGAAAAAAGTAAGGAGACTGGATTATCAGTTCTTATAGCAAAACATCAGTAGAAAGTCAATTAAAATGTATAAATTAAAAGATTTTTGATCAAGCACATTATTCAGAAACATGCTGTTATCTACCAGAACAAAACCTGTTTTGTTAAAGGAGATAGTTCTCCAACACTTTATCTTTGAAAGAAGGAAGTTCTGTAAATGCTTTGTTCTGATGTTTAGTTTTTTGAATTTGTATATTTCAAAGAAAAGAGAAGTTAATACTTCATCTGAAACAGATTTTATGCTGCAGTTTCTTAACTATTTTGCCAAACCAAATTTGCTTATAGCACAATTTCATTTGACACTGTACACAGTCATGTCACAAGTTTTGTGAAGTGTATTATCAGGGACAATATGGCAACACAATATTTGATTTCATAGAATAAAGTCCTTTTGTAAAATTTGAATGAAAATTCCAGAATGACAGATATAAATTCAAGTAGGAAAGAGTCTCAGCCTGTTGTTTTCTTGGTGAAATTCTCTGGAATGACTTGTTATTCCAATGTCTCTGCTTTGATTTAGAAGGTTATAATCCCAGATTTAGAGAGGTACTAGCCTTATTCAAAGGATTTGAAAGGCCATACTGCTTCCAAAATAACAATACTTATTCTGCATTAATTATTAATTTCATTTATTTGTTCTGAACCCTTGATCATCTGAAGCTATTTTGAAGTGATTATCTTAAGCTCTTAGGGAAATGTAACATACAAACAGAAGAGATACCTGAAATAAATGTTTAAAATATGAAAATACTATTTTTGGACTTCTGGGTGAGTTTTTTGGTTGGAAGAACTTTACAGGAATTACTAAGACTAGGATTTTATTCCCATAAAACTGAAAATGGGTTGGTAGATTTCTTGCTTTTCTATCACAAGTAAGCATATGAAAAGTCAATAAGTGTGACTATGTCCCCAAACTCACGGAAATAATTCACAGTCATGCTTTTTAAGAAAGTCAGTCTAGAAGTGACATTACCAAATTAACAGCCTAGGAGACCCCAGCTTCAGTCTCCCCACAAAGATTAACAATTAGATGTCACAAAGTCACAAAACAAACACCTCTGGGAGAGCTATGTAGTCCTCTGAAGAAACTTCAATAGTACAAAAAAATCTGAGAATACCACACACAAAACAGAACGAAGACAGTTTTATTTTGCCTGCATTATCCACCCCCCCCCCATAAACAGCCTGTGCCAACAGAGAACTCTCAGTTAGAAAAATTCCCCCTTACCAGGAAATTAAGAACACAGTGAATGAAAACTTCTCTAGACTTGCAGAACACTGTACAAAGGGTTCACTTCAGTTTCACCCAACCCAAGCCAGCAAAACTGAGACATACAGAGATGGCAAAGGACAAGAAAGGATAGCAAGGTCTACCAGTACCCACACAGAGATAGCAATCACAGTTCACAGTGACCTGCTCAGCAGATAAATATACCATTTTTGTCCTGAAAAAAACAATGACCAACATTTCTGCCATAGACTACTTTCTGCAGATTTCACTAGCTTTCGGTCCACAGGCATTCACATTCACTAATGTCAATCACTTACATTCCTCTCTGATTTCTCCCAGCTACCCCACTAGAGCCAGGAACCATGCTGGCAGCCCGAGCAGGTCTCTGCTGCTGTAGAACACAAGAGCAGGTGGGACCCCTCTGACTCATTCCTACCAGTATATGCCCACTCACCAGCTGTGTACTTGTGCACTGCTGTCCTGACATCTATCCTCAAACTCCACTGCTTTTGCATGGTTAGGAAGAGACTGTGCTGTCACAGGAGAATGCACTAGTGGCTGGGCCCCTGAGATACTGTGGGCTTGGATCAAGCCTGCATATGATCATACACAATGATCAAGCAGGATTTATTCCTGGGATGCAAGAATGGTTCAACAGACTCAAGTCAACAAATTACACATACTACATTAATAGAATGAAAGATAAAAACCATATATGCTCACCTTAATAGATGGATAAGACACACTGGACAAAATACAGCATCTTTCATGATGAAAAAAAAAAACACAGTGTAGAAGGAAGATATTTCAACATGATAAAAGCCCTATATGATAAGCCCTCAGCAAACATCATAGTTAATATTGAAAGATTGAAAGCTCCTTTCCTGACATTAGGAACAAGACAAGGGTGTTCACTCTCACTACTTCTATTCCTTCTATTCCAATCAAAGTCCTAAACAGAGCAGTCAGGCAAGAAAAAGAAACAAAAGACATCCAATCAGAAAGGAATAAGTGAAGTTGTCTTTGTAGATGCTATGATCTTATATATAGAAAATCCTAGACTCCACCAAAAACTCTTAGAAGGAATAAGCAAATTCAGTAAAACTGCCAGATGCAAAGCATGCAGAAGTCAGTTGTGATTCTATGCACTAATAAAGAAACATCTAAATAAGAAAGAAATAAAACAATCCTATTCATATTAGCATCAAAAAGAATAAAATACTTGGGAATAAATCTAACTGGCGGGGTGAAAGATCTGCACTGAAAACACTGAGACTTTAAGAAATTAGAGGAGACACAAACAAATAGAAAAATATCTTGTCTTCATCGATTAGAAGAATTAATATTGCTAAAATATCCGTACTATCCAAAGCCATCTACAGATTCTATGTAATCCTTATCAAAACTCCAATGGCATTTTTCATAGAAATAGAAAAAAAAAATCTTAAAATTTTTATGGAGCCACAAAAGACCCTTAAATAGTCAATGAAACCTTAGAAAGAAGAACAAAAAAGTATCACACCTTTTGATTTCCACTGTACTACAAAGTTATAGGAAATAAAACAGTATGTCAGTGGCATAAAATAGACCAATAGAATGGACCGGTGAAATGAGAGCCCTCTCAGAATCTAGAAATGAACCCCTGAATATACAGTCACATAATATTTGAAAAGGGAGCCAAGAATACTCCGTGGGGAAAGGGTAGTCTCTTCAATAATTGGTGTTGGGAAAACTGGAAAACTACAGAGAGAAGGATGAAATTGGACCTTATCTTATGCTGTTCATAAAAACTAACCCAAATGGGTTAAAGTAAAGAGTTAAACACAAGAACTGAAACCATAAAACTTCTAGAAGAAAACAGAAAAAAACTCCTTGACATTTATTATGGCAATGATTATTTGGAGATGACACCAAAAGCAAAAACAGCAAAAGCAATAGATAGTAAGTGGGACTACATCAAGATAAAAAGCTACTGCACAGCAAAGGAAACAATTAAGAAAAGAAATAGGCAATATACAGAATGGGAGAAAACATTTACATATCACATATCTAATAACTGGTTAATATCCAGAATATATAAAGAACTCATATAATCAATAACAAAATATAAATTATCAATGTAATTAAAGTGGGCCAAGAAACTGAATAGGCATTTTTGTAAAAAAGATATACAAATGACTAAAAAGTAAGTGAAAAAATAACATCATTAATTATCAAGGAAAAGCAAATCATAACCACAATGAAATATTACCTCACACCTGTTAGTATGCCTGTCATTAAAAAGGGATAGTCTTCAACAAATGGTGTTAGGAAAATTGCACAGCAACATGCAGAAGAATGAAATTGGATCACTTTTTTACACCATTCATTCACAAAAATGCATTCAAAGTGGATGAAAGACCTAATTGTGAGACAGGAAACTATCAAAGTCCTAGAGGAGAACATAGGCAGCAACTTCTCTGACTTTAGCTCTAGCAGTTTCTTTCTAGACATATCACCAGAGGCATGGGAAATTAAAACAGAAATGAACTATCAGGACTTCATCAAGATAAAAAGCTTCTACACAGCAAAAGAAACAACAAAACTAAAAGGCAACCTATGGAATGGAAGAAGATATAAGAAAATGACATCTCCCACAAAAGGTTAATATCCAAATCTATAAAGAAACAGTTGGTTAAGCAGCTGCCTTCGGCTCGGGTCACGATCCCAGGGTTCTGGGATCGAGTCCCACATTGGGCTCCTTGCTCGGCAGGGAGCCTGCTTCTCCCTCTCCCTCTGCCTGCCTCTCTGTCTGACTGTGCTCACTCGCTCTCTCTCCGTCTCTGACAGATAAATAAATAAAATCTTAAAAAAAAAAAAAAGAAATTATCAAAGTTAACACCCAAAAAGCAAATAATCATGTTGGAAATGAGCAAAAGACATGAACAGACATTTTTCCAAAGAAGATATATAGATGGCCAACAGACACATGAAAAGTTGTTCAACATCACTCGTCATCAGGGAGATACAAATCAAAACGACGATGAGACACCACCTCACACCTGTCAGAATGGCTAAAATTAACAACACAGGAAAAAACAGATGTTGGTGAGGATGCAGAGAAAGGGAAACCCTCTTGCATTGTTGGTAGGAATGCATGCTGGTACAGCCACTCTGAGAAACATTATGGAGGTTCCTCAAGAAGTTGAAAATAGAGCTACCCCACAATTGTACTGCTAGGTATCTACCCAAAGGATACAAAAATACAGATTCAGAGGGGTACATGCACTTTGATGTTTATAGCAGCATTATCTACAATAGTCAAACTGTGGAAAGAGCCAAAGGTCCATTGATTGATCAATGGATAAGATGATGTGATATATATGTGTATATATATACATATATATGATGGAATAGTACTCAGCCATCAAAAGAATGAAATCTTGCCATTTGCAATGACATGGGTGGAGCTAATGTGTATTATTCTAAACGAAATAAGTGAATCAGAGAAAGACAAATACCATATTATTTCACTAACATGTAGAATTTAAGAAATGAAACACAAGAACATGGGGGGAAAAGAGTGACAAACTATAAAACAGATTAACTAGAGAGAACAAGCTGAGGGTTGTTGGAGGGAGGTGAATGGGGGATGGGCTAAATGGGTGATGGGTATTAAGGAGGACTTGTGATGAGCACTAGATGTTATATGTAAGACTGAATCAGTAAATTCTACACCTGAAACTAATTTACCATTTATGTTAACTAGCTAGAGTTTAAAGAAAATAGGGATAACATGTGTTGCCAAGGCTGGAGAAATGGGAACTGTTTTGTTGTTTGTGGGAGTGTAAATTTTTGCAGCCACAGTGGAAAACGATATAAAATTTCCTCATAAAACTTCAAGTAGAACTACCATATGATCTACTAGTTTCACTTCTGGGTATATATCTGAAGGAAATGAAAACAGGATCTCAAAGAGATACTACACTCTCATGTTCATCTCAGGATTATTAACAATAGCCAAGATATGGAAACAACCGAGTGTCTGTTGGTGGATGAATAAATAAAGATGATGTGGTATATGTGTATATCAGGACTATTATTCAACCAAAAAAAAAAAAAAAAAGAAAATCTTGCCATTTGCAGGAACATGGGTAGTACTTGAGGGTATTGTGCTAAGTAAAATAAGGCAGATAGAGAAAGACAAATTCTGTATGATACCACTCATAGGTGGAATCTAAAAATGCTGAACTCATAGAAACAGAGAGTGGAATGGTGGTTATCAGGGGCTGGGAGTGGGACAAATAGGAAGATCTTGGCCAAAGGGTATAAACTTCTAGTTACAAGATGAATAATTTCTAGAGGTGTGATATAGATAGAGCATGGTGATTATAGGTTGTTGTTGTTGTTTTTTTTCAGCATAACAGTATTCATTGTTTTTGCACCACACCCAGTGCTCCATGCAATCCATGCCCTCTCTAATACCCACCACCTGGTTCCCCCAACCTCCCCCCGCCCCCCCCCCCGCCCCTTCAAACCCCTCAGATTGTTTTTTTAGAGTCCATAGTCTCTCATGGTTCACCTCCCCTTCTCCCAATTTCCCCCAACTCCCTTTTCCTCTCTAACTCCCCTTGTCCTCCATGCTATTTGTTATGCTCCACAAATAAGTGAAACCATATGATAATTGACTCTCTCTACTTGACTTATTTCACTCAGCATAGTTTTTTTTTTTTTAAGATTTTGTTTATTTATTTGAGAGAGAGAGAGTGTATGAGCAGGAGTAGGGGGACAGGGAGAGGGATAATCAAACTCCCTGCTGAGTGGGGAGCGTGACACAGGGCTTGATCCCAGGACCCTGAGATTATGACTTGAGCCATAGTCAGAGGCTTAACAGACTGAGCCACACACACACCCTGATTACAGTTATTAATACTCTATCATATTCTTGAAAATTGCTAGGAGAGTAGATCTAATAGAGTAAATACACTAGTAAATTTTCTTACTACAAAAGAAAAATAATCATTATGTGATATGATGAAAGTGTTAGCTAATGCTCTGATGGTAATCATTTTGCAATATAATCAGTGTATACCTTTTATACCTTAAACACACACTATATTATATGCTGATGATATCTCAATAAAATCAGAAAAAAATAAGAAAGTCAATGTACTAGAGTCCAGGGAGTTATGAAAAGATCAAATTCTTGGGCTCAAATAATCTCTGTCACTAATGTATATGTGTGACTTTGGACAAGTCTTGTTACTAAGGTCCTCTTGACTTTAGCTCTTTCCCTTATTTCTACATGGAATAAGATGAATAACCTAGAGCTTACCATGGGAAAGTAATTTGTTCAAGGTTACCAAACTCTGGCATTGAGACAGGATTCAAAGTCAGAAAGTCTAACTAATTGCAAGGGCTGAGTTCTTAAACAGCAACCTTTGATTTTCTGCAAAGGTGCCAAGATATTTCATTGAGGGAAGATAGTCTTCCCCCTCAAAAAGGTCAGGAACACAACAGCGCTGTCCATTATCACCACTACTATTCAACATACACTAGAAGTCCTAGCCTCAGCAATCAGAAAACAAAACTAAATAAAAGGCATCCAAATCAGCAAAGAAGAACTCAAACTCTCACTCTTTGCAGATGATATACTTTATGTGGAAAACCCAAAAGACTCCACCCCAAAACTGCTAAAACTCATACAGGAATTCAATTAAGTGTCACGATATAAAATCAATGCGCAGAAATCTATTCCATTTCTATACACCAACAGCCAGACAGAAGAGAGAGAAATTAAGGAGTCAATCCCATTTACAGCTGCACCCAAAACCATAAGATACCTAGGAATAAACCTAACCAAAGAGACGAAGAACCTGTACTCAGAAAACTATAAAGTACTCATGAAAGAAACTGAGAAAGACACAAAGAAATGGAAAAACGTTCCGTGCTCATGGATTGGAAGAACAAATACTGTGAAAATGTCTATGCTACTTAAAGCAATCTACACATTTAATGCAATTCTTATCAAAATACCATCAACTTTTTTCAAAGAAATGGAAAAATTAATCCTAATATTTATAGGGAACCTGTGGAAAAGAGCCTGAATAGCCAGAGGAATGTTGAAAAAGATAACCAAACTTGGTGGCATCACAATTCCAGACTTCAAGCTCTATTATAAAGCTGTAATCATCAAGACAGTATGGTACTGGCACAAAAACACATACATAGGTCAATGGAACAGAATAGAGAACCCAGAAATGGACCCTCAACTCTATCTTTGACAAGGCAGGAAAGAATGTCCAATGGAAAAAAGACAGTTTCTTCAATAAATGGTGTTGGGAAAACTGGACAGCCACATGGATGGGTCTTTTAGTACTTTTCAAAATTTTGGCACTTTATGACTATATTGCTTATTCATAAAATAAACAACATATTCATAAAACAAAAAAAACAAAACAAAACAAAAAAAAAGAATGAAACTGGACCATTTCCTTATACCACCCACAAAAATAGACTCAAAATGGATGAAAGACCTCAATGTGAGCCAGGAATCCATCAAAATCTTTGAGGAGAACACAGGCAACAACCTCTTTGACCTCAGCTGCAGCAACTTCTTCCTGGGAACATCACCAAAGGCAAGGGAAGCAAGGGCAAAAAATGAAGTATTGGGACTTCATCAAGATTAAAAGCTTTTGCACAGCAAAGGAAACAGTAAACAAAACCAAAAGACAACTGACAGGATAGGAGAAGATATTTGCAAATGACATATCAGATAAAGGGCTAGTATGTATGATCAATAAAGAACTTATCAAACTCAACACCCAAAGGAAGATAGACATTTTAATAAATAATTCTGGTCAAGTAAATATCCACATGCAATAAAATGAACCTTGATCTTTGTTTCACATCAAACACAGAAATTAACTTAAAATGTATCATATAGTTAAATATAGAAAACTATAATTATCAAATTTCTAGAATACACAGGAGAAATATTTTGTGACATTGGAGGGGGGAGGCAAAGAGTTTTTTGCAAGATAGTAAAAATATTAATCATAAATAAAAATTGTTTAATTTGACTTCATTAAAATTAAAACCTGCTGCTTTTCAAACAACACTGTTAAGAAAATGTAAAGTCAAATCACAGAGAGAAAATATTTGCAACACATATATTTGACAAGATTCGTAATTATTCATAATATATAACAACTCACACAGCTTCATAATAGGGAAACAAGTAATTTAAAAATATATAGGAAAACATTTTAAACAGGTAGAAAAAAGTATGTAGAAAGTTTGTAGAAAAAAAGTATGCAATTGGCCAATAAGCACATGAAAAGATGCTGAGATCATTCGTGGTTAGATAGGTTGATAGCTTTGTCAAAACACATCAAACGCTATTCTTTAAAAGGATGTTTTTACTGTAGACAGGATAAATCTGAATATGTCTGCTCTTCATATCCTATTCAAACAGAATGTCAGAATGGCACTCCCAGAATTTGTCACAGATGGGAAACACAATGCCATCCTCACCCCAAAATTGTAGATCTTGAATCTGGAGAAGGAAGCCCTTTTGGAGCCCTGAACGTCGTCCAGACTCATCTATGGCTCTGATTGGAATGTCGGTGGTTTTGCAGCCATAGCCATCCTGTGGGAGATGGTGAGGCATTCCTCAGCTGACTCATTCATTCAGTCACCCGTGAAATGTGGGGCGGTTTCTACCACTCTGATATTTCTGAGGCTGAGAGGACACCAAACCCATCTGAAATTTTTATTCCATCAAGTGTCACCAAATGGTATGAAAATTTTCCAAAGTCAATTGCTACAGAGCCCTTTCTTCCAAAAAACACAATTTGAATAAAATAATTTTAAAAGGCTCTTGAACTTGGCATTAAAATAACACAATTTATAAGTGGGAAGCAAAAAAAAAAAAAAAAACCCAGAAGATGAAGGTGAAGACTAATTTTAAGAAGTACTTAATGACTACATCATTATTATTAAAATATAATTTTTATAAATTAAACTATGGAAAAATGAAAAAACTGTGATCATTTATGACATTTTCCCCATTAAGCTTAAGATATTTTTCAGAAGCAAAGGTTTTATTTGCTTTGGCTCAAATGCATTATTTACTTAAAATTAAGTATAACCAAGTAGTGAAAATAGTATGCTTTTAATGTGTCTCTAGTGACTGAAAACAAATTGTGAAACACTGTGGTATTACAATGATATACCAGAGTAGTTAACAAAATCAACGACATCCAGCTTCTAGAGACTACCTGTAAAATATATCAAACACACATTTTACACACTGGAATATAATTCTCGGAAGCATTTCTTTGGATTACAAAGACTTCAAATAATACCAGTTGGATGTCATTTATTATCTTTGCAAAACCATACATTTTCATCAAGATAGCCACTCTAAGTAAAAGTTTTAAAACAATTTTGAGGTTTTTGCAAACAAGTAGAAACAGTGTGTGAAGTATTAATCCCAAAATAACGTCATGCATGTTCTCAGAGTTTTTCCACTCTGCTCTGAACACTTTTGCAGCAAGTGAGGAGTGAAACAAGGTAGTTTCAAGGCCCGCATTTCAGACACCATGAGGGAACACAGGCTTGGTGACCTTTACAACATTTCACCGAAGTTGTGTCAACATCAAAATGTTTTGACTTTTCCCTGCAACCCTGCCAAAGAAAATGATTTCCTTTTAGAACTCCAGCTTAGAATCTAGGTTATTGGAGGGCTTTATGTAAACCAGCCAAATGTTCTTTTTTAGAATGAAACCACAAAAGTAAATACAATTTGAGATTGCTAATCCCCAAAACAAGGAAGAAGGAAGTTTTTCAAATAAAAACTCGAAGGGATTTTTATTAAAGAAATATTTAAATCCCCTTCTTTTTCCCATTACAAGAAAAAAATTTCCATGTATAACAGTTCATTACAAAATCTTTTAAACAAAAAGTAAAATGCGTATGCCAGTAACACTTACCTATCTACTCACTTCTGAGATTAAGCAAGATTAACATTTTATTATACTTGCTTTTTTAATGAAAAATAATATAGAGACTAAAACCCCATTTGATTCCTTTTCCCCCTTCGCTACCCATATCCTAGAATGATAGGGTCACCCTCATTAATGTTCTGCCCCTTTACTGTGCATGCACATTTCTATAAATTATAGGTACAATACCATGATTTGGTAGTTTACCATTTGCATGAACAGTATTAGACTGAAGGTACCTTTTTTTTTAATCTCAAAGTATGTTTTAAAGTCCTACTCATATTAATCTAATTAGGCTGAGCTGTTTCATGTTAACTCTGTATACTAGCAAGGTTTACCAATTCAACACTGAGGGACAGTCGTTTCCATACCTTGCTATTACCCACAGCATGTTGTCGGCATCTTTATGCATCACTTCTCATGTACCTGATGGAGCATTTCTCTAGGACAGACACTTAGAAGGAAAAAAGTGCAGGGTAAGATGTACATACCTTCAACTACAGCCAGGCATTGCTAAGTTGCTTTCCCAGGTGCTTACGTGCATTTATATTTCCTCCAGCTACTTTCGAGTTCCCATTTCCCCACATCCTCACCAAAAGTCAGTGTCATCAGATTCACGGATTGTTGGATATGAAACACTATCTCATTGTGGTTTAAATTTCATTTTCTTTTATGACTAATGAAACTAAGTATCCATTAAGTTCTGCAAATCACCTAGTCATGATCTTGGTCATTTTCTGTTGGATTGTTTTTTGGTGTCTTTTGATATATGGCAGTTTGCAATATATTTGAGATACCCATTGCAGAAGAATTTTTAAAATTGATTTTTATGGACATACCTGGGTATCTCAGTCAGTTAAGCACCTGCCTTCAGCTCAGATCATAATCTCACGGTCCTGGGATCTAGGAAAATTAAGAATTTTTATTTTAAAATTAATTTGTTTAAAATTAGTATCTGTTAAGACATTTATATGTACCCATTTAATTTCTATTTCACTGGGTCTCAGTAGAACAATTTTACAATTTATTTTACATCTATCCTGAATCTCTAGCCTCACTCCTCAATATTGCATACAAAATCTCTTATGTATACAAATGCCCTAATATTCCTTCATAGATCTCTTTACATATCTATTTGTCTCAGAGAGACAAATACAGCATCATGTTTAAGAGGACAAAGCAGGCTCTGAGTCAGACTGACACTTTCTAGCTTTAAATCTCAGTTCTGTCCTTATTAGCCATATAACAATAGGCATATCATATCACTTCTATGTGTCTCAATATTTTTATCTGGTCGATGTAGAAAATAATAGTACTTACCTCATCGAGTCATAACAAAGATAGAACACTTAGCACACTGCTCAGCACAGTCACCTCTCTATGTTAGTTATGATTATCATTCTATAAAATATTTTAAAATTACAATGTTATTGACAACTTTTAAAACTGTAGTTTTAATATACATTATACTTACTAGAGATATCAAAAGAAAATGCGTATAGCCCCAAAGTACTTCTTTCTTTTAAATATTTAAATATTTAATTACTGTGCTGTTTTTAGCATATGACCACAAATTCTTTGATAATCCTGTCCCAGGAGGTGGAGCTTAGTTTCCTTCTCCTTGAATATGGGCTGGACCTAGTGACTCCTTTCTAACAAATAGGGTACACAAAGGAAAACAATTTACAGTGGAGCAAGCTGGCTAATACCAATTTAACCAGATAATTAAGGTTAATGTTATCAGTAATAAATAATGTAGATAGCATGTGCCCCAATTTATACATGAAAAAGAGCACTTCCATGACATTTTTCTTTTTTTTTTTTTAAAGATTTTATTTATTTATTTGACAGAGAGAGATGACAAGCAGGCATAGAGAGAGGAGGAAGCAGGCTCCCTGCTGAGCAGAGAGCCTGATGTGGGGCTCAATCCCAGGACCCTGAGATCATGACCTGAGCTGAAGGCAGTGGCTTAACCCACTGAGCCACCCAGGCGCCCCCCATGACATTTTTCAAGAAAAATTCACAAATCCACTCTATACATGAGAAAACATCAGGAAAATTTAAATTGAGAGACATTATACAAAACACCTGGCCAATACTCTTCAACATATCAAGGTCATAAAAGCCTCGGAAATGATCACAGATTGGAGGATCCTATGGAGACACAACAACAACATGTAGTATAGTATCCGGGTTTGAATTCTTGAACAGAAAGAAGACAACCATGGAAAAAAGACTGTAGTTTAGTTCATAGTATCGCAGTAATGTTAATTTCTTAGTCTTGATAAATATACTGTGGTTACAAAAGATGTTAACATTAGAGAAACCTGGGTGGAGGTATATGAGAGCACTGTGCAACCTTTGCAACTCTTCTATAAATTCAGAATTCTTCTAAGGTAAAAAGCTTAAAAAGTGAATACCCGTATTATTTTACTACTGTTATGATGAACTAAGACCATTTATAATTAGACAAAAATATATTGATAGCATACACAAGGAGATTATCTATCTTTATTTTCTTTGTTTGGGGCTGAATACATTTAGAATTAAACTTACTGGGTATATGTTGCAATAGTCTGTAACACAATATGAATTGTCTAGAAAGATGTACCATTGGAGGATAAATAGAAAATCTAGGATAATTAGATCTATTCTAGGTGATAAGAGAGAGCATGTAGAAAAACAGAAGTGGATTTTTTTCTACATTCTGTTTAAGTATCATCGATGCCTTCAATGACCCACACACATTAAAATTACTTATTATTTTAATTTTTTTTTTCATGCCTGGCTGTTAGGGTACCAGAACTTTTAATTTCTTCAAAGATGTTTACATAAATACATATAATTTATTACTTTGGATTTGAATTAGTCCAAACTGACAAAAATCAATTAAAGAATCCAGAAAATTGGAGTTAACAACAACTAATATGCAATTAACATAGACACCAAGATATGTCACAGAATTTTAAAAGAATCTACCTGGAAAACTTAAGTGGAATAATTTTTATAGAAGCATATAATTTGCAATAGAAACCAATTTTATTTATTTATTTATTTTTAAAAAGATTTTATTTATTTACTTATTTGAGAGAAAGAGATTCAGCACAAGCAGAGGGAGGGGCAGAGAGACAAGGAGCCATCCTGCTGAGCAGGGAGTCCAATACGGGCAGGGGTGAGGGGTTTGTGGGGGTTTCAGAACCCTGAGATCATGACCTGAGCTGAAGGCAGATGCTTAACCCACTGGGATCCCCAGGTACCCCCAAAGAAACCAATTGTAAAGGACTTTATTTACTGACAAATAATGTAGTTACAAACCTACACTTTCAATTCCTTTCATATACTTTCAAATACCAATTTAGATAATGATAAATTATATAAGGAAATACAAGAAATTTAGAAAAACTTTAACCATTTCAGTCTTTCTGAGAAATTCAGAATTTTTCACTAATTAAAGTTTCATACTTGTGACGAGGTTTTGAGTAGTTATAATTCACCATCATTATAGGAATAAAAACATATATTCAAATATTTTAAACTTAAACCTGTAAAATAATTCCATCAACTAATCATGTTTTCTTAATTAAAGTTAGTGGAGAAAACAATCAACTACACTTTATTTTTTTCAGTTTATGGAAAGGATTTTCAGCTTGTGATCTAATTTTAAGATTAATTTTTCTTAAAAGTGTGGCAATTTGAACAGACTTCTTTCAGGCTTCCTTATCTCTAACTAGAAATGGCTTCAAGAGAAAGGGAAAATCTTTTTTTTTTTCTTTTTAAGATTTTATTTATTTGACAGAGAGAGAGAAATCACAAGTAAGCAGAGAGGCAGGCAGAGAGAAAGAGAGGAGGAAGCAGGCTCCCTGCGGAGCAGAGAGCCGGATGTGGGGACCAATCCCAGCATCCTGGGATCATGACCTGAGTCTAAGGCAGAGACTGTAACCCACTGAGCCACCCAGGCACCCATTTTTTTTACGATTTTATTTATTGATTTGAGAGAGAGGGAGAGAGAGCACAAGTCGGGGCCAAGGGAGTAGGGGCCAAGGGAGAGGGAGAAGACGAGCACAGAGCACTAGCTGGGTTGGTGCGGGACGTGCGTGGGAAAGGACCTGAGATCAGGACCTGGTTGAAGTCAGACGCTTACCCGCATGAGGCGCCCAGGCACTCCTCTTTCTGGTTTTAATATGTAAAACTTTTAGCCCCTTAATGACTACTATTTTTGGCATGATGTCGGTTTTAATATATCTGTTATTGTCTCTGAGTAAGCTTACACTAAAGAAGATGCTGTTTCTAAGTCAGATCTTTGTCTACTTTTTCTCATTAGAGTGCTTCTGTAAGACAAGAAAAGGAGTTGTACTGAAAACTAGGATTACTGGTTTAAAATAGAACTTATATACTAACAATTCTGATTTGTTTTCCATAATTATATTTATTCACATTCACATTTATTTTTCCCTATCTTAAAATTCCCTGACCTCCCCTTTCATGGTGTGGAAGCATATATGATAAGCGGTGGCTCTAATAGATTTTAATGCACTTGGGGCTGATATTCAGGAATATCATTTTCATGTAATAAATACAATTATATAACCTTAATATAATGAGAGAATGTGGCATTCCCTCACTCAGCATATTTGTTGCTTACAACCTTCTACTCTGACCAAACTGTGAATTCTGTTGGACACCTCATGGAATATTAACATCCAGAAATATGGCTGCATACTGTCATTAGACACAACATTTCCTCACTTAATAAATCTGCTCCTAAATACTGTGTCAACTGAGTCCACCTGTGTCGTGTGTGTGTGTGTGTTGTGTGTGTGTTGGGGCAGGGGGGATATTCAGTCAGAACCAAGTGTCTGAACACAAAGTGTCTGGAATTTAGAAGACCTTGGGTAAGTCAGCCCTAAATCAACACCGCCTACTCCCTTTGTGGGTGCACCCAGAGTCCAGAAGAGAAAGCCCACGCAGCCCCCTAGTGGTGGGCAGCTCTTTAAACATAAGTTTGATCTTCCATCTGAGAACTTTTTTTTTTCCAGAGACAGAGTCCACTTTGAGAATCTAGTAACCAGGGTTACTAAGGTTACCCACGGATGCCTGAAGATACTGTTACGGTCAGCAAGCAGTTTTGAGATTCTCTAATCAGTGGTTTTATACATCAACTCATTCAAAAGAAAAACTATACAATCACT
The DNA here is from genome assembly GCF_022355385.1 of Mustela nigripes. NCBI lineage: Eukaryota > Metazoa > Chordata > Mammalia > Carnivora > Mustelidae > Mustela > Mustela nigripes. The sequence continues at coordinate 261,768,790 of NC_081557.1, read as the reverse complement.
GTATATATAAGCACTGTATATACAAGCCCTGTAATCACTTAACTCTCTAATCCGACTAACACCTTAATCTATAAAGATATAAAGAAAGGCTGAAAGAACAATGCTAATGTTTTATGATCTCATAGTCTGTAGACCAGAATTTTCATAGAGATACAAAGTATGCTGACAATGCTTCTAAACCTATTTGTTTATTAAGTATTCCTATTTTCTTATGTTTTCCTTACCTAACCTAATGAGTCATAGATTCCACCACAAAAGGTATGAACTAAAAATGGTTCTGGGCAAAAGAACTGTATTTTAGATGGGTAGCCTCCTTTCTGAGGATAAATCTACTCATTATTTGATAATAATCTTTACAGTTAATTTTAAAAATCCTTCCATATTTCAACATTAAAAAAAAAACACTTATTTTTTCTTCTAAGAGTTTTAAAGATTTCATTTGGATTTGTTTTTTGTGCATGTTGTGAGGTAAGGAGCTACTTTTATTTTTTAAATAAATAAATAAGCTTTTTTTCTCTCAGTATATTCCTTTCCTCACCAATTTTCCATGTTGTTTTTGTGATGTGTCCATGTTCCATTGGTTTCTACTTCTGAGCCCACTTGTTTGAACGTTCCTTTGTTCTGTTTGTCTCTTACCATATTTGTCAGTCACTATGTATACCACACTGTCTTAATTAGTATAGATTTGTAATAATTCTTGAGACCCAGTATGGCAAGTCTCCCCTCTCCATCCTTTTTCTTTTAAGAGTCTTGGCTAGGGTGCATCGGGTAGCTCAGTCGGTTGAATGCTTGACTCTTGATTTTGGCTCAGGTCTTGATCTCAGGGTTGTGGGATCAAGCATGTTCAGCAGGGAGTCTGTTTCTCTCCTTTTTCTCCCTCTCCCTCTCTCCCCACTCATGCTCCCTCTTAAAGATAAATAAACACATCTTTAAAAAAAAAGAGTCATAACTATTCTAGAATTTTTTCATATCAATTTTAAATTCAACTTGTCAAGTTCCATGAAAATCCTGATTAAAATTTTGGTTGATACAGCATCAAACCTATAAATCAATTGGGGGAAATGTTACATCTTTAAGATTTTAAGTCTTTCAGATCATTTAGGACAATATATTCAAAACTACCAATTATTGATTGCTTTTTATGTACCTTCACTTATCATGTTATATAATTTTTATAATAACTCTCTCCTGCTAGCATTATATACTGTTTTGAAGTGTGAAGAAACTCAATCTTAGATTATTTGTTTCAACTGACAGGGCTGTGCAGTAGCAGAATGAGGAGTTAACATTATGTCGATCTTGGTTTAGACTCATGCTTTCAACAACTCGTCAATGCTACTTTGTCAGGTATCATGAGAACTTCTGGCTAAGACCTTCCATAAAAAGTGTTGCAGCAGCCGATTCCCTGGAAAGAAGGAGTACACACTGTCCCACATAACTCCACCATAACAAGAACACAGCACTGCTTATCAGTACATTATTTTTTATTGATTTTCTTTGTATAGTCTGTATTTAGACAAATAGTCTTCTAGGGCTGCTATAGCAATGTATCCCAAGCCTGACGGCTTAAACACAAGAGATTTATTGTCTCATCACTCCCGAGACTAGCAGTATGAGATCAAGGTGTTGGCAGGGTGGATTCATTCCGAGATCTGTGAGGAAGAATCTGTCCCATGCCTCTCATCTCCTTCTTGGTAGTTTGTTGGCAATCTCTAGCTTTCTTTGTCTTGTGGAAGCATCCCCGCCTTCATCTTCACATGGCATTTTCCCTTTGTGTGTATGTGTGTCCAAATTTTCTCCTTTTATAAGGACACTAAATATATTGGATTAAACGCCCACTTTATTCCAGTATGTTCTTATCTTAAGCAATTACATCTGCACTGACCAAATAAGGTCATATTCTGAGATAGTGGGGGCTCACACTTCAACATATGAATTTGGGTAGGAGGGTTAGACACAATTTAACTTATAACATGGTCTTAGTAGTAAATGGGTGCTACTTAGAAGTTTCTTAAATAAAAATAAATTTGTAACATTGTGCTAATTATTACATTTATTTTTAAAGGGGAGGAAGACTGTGACAAATTAGCAAGATAAAGGCCAGCCACTTTTTAAGGAAGTTTTAAGGAAGTCCATGTTTTACCACTATTTTATGCGGGATCACTCATGACACCTTAGTCTTTGTCCTCCAAATGATGTGTGGAACAGTGAAAATCCCGGAGTCAAAGGTTCGAGCTCTGTTCTCTATGCTCCTGTCTTGTTGTTTTGATTTTATGGGTCCTCTGAGTCTCGCTGGGCTTTTGTGGAGATTACTGTACACCTTCGTATTCCCAGCCCAGTGCTCAGTGTTGGGTGTTCAATAATATCCCTTCATTATTCCCACCAGGACTTCTCTAAGAAGACTGTGTGAGTTAATATGAGGTGCACTAAGACCAGCCACCCAGACTCTGCTTATCACTTGAAGATGTGAAGTGGTAGGGACAATAGAAACCTACATTATTTTAATGAGATAATACATTGATCCTGATACATTGGATTCCACTAGTTTAAAGACGATCTTTGCTTTTGCTGGAAAGTCACATAACTAGAATGTTATATGAGCTATAGTTTAATGCTATAGTTTATCTCCTTAGTTCATGGCCCAAAGTAAAAAATCAATAGCTCAAATTATAGGGGCTCAGTTGACCAGCATATTTTGTTGGTTCCATTACCCTTAGCTATATACTGGCTAGCCAAGGGGGTCTGTGCAATTATGAATACATGTTGTTGTATCTAAATCCACTCTTCAGGAAGAGTGCACCAATTAACTGATTAGTTGTAAGAAAAGACTCTTACTTAGCCATGGTTGGATGAATTTATTCCTAGGGCATATTAGTTTTTGTTAAACTTACACCAGTATTTCCTATTTTTGATGGATTTCATTGTTCTTGATCTCTTTTGCTCTCTGATATCTATTTAAATACTCAAGTATTTAAAAGTATTTTAAAAATGAAAGTATTTAAAAGCCATTATCTTGAGCCAACACCCAGGTGAGCAAACTGTCAAAAAAGGGGGACATAGGGCAGTTCTATTTTCAACATTTTGAGGAACCTCCATGCTGTTTTCCAGAGTGGCTGCACCAGCTTGCATTCCCACCAACAGTGTAGGAGGGTTCCCCTTTCTCCGCATCCTCGCCAGCATCTGTCATTTCCTGCCCTATGACCCAGCAATTGCACTATTGGGTATTTACCCTAAAGATACAAATGTAGTGATCCAAAGGGACACATGCACCCGAATGTTTATAGCAGCAATGTCCACAATAGCCAAACTATGGAAAGAACCTAGATGTCCATCAACAGATGAATGGATCAAGAAGATGTGGTATATATACACAATGGAATACTATGCAGCCATCAAAAGAAATGAAATCTTGCCATTTGCAACAACATGGATGGAACTAGAGCGTATCATGCTTAGCGAAATAAGTCAAGCAGAGAAAGACAACTATCATATGATCTCCCTGATATGAGGAAGTGGTGATGCAACATGGAGGCTTAAGTGGGTAGAAGAATAAATGAAACAAGATGGGATTGGGAGGGAGACAAACCATAAGTGACTCTTAATCTCACAACAAACTGAGGGTTGCCGGGGGGAGGGGGTTTGGGAGAAGGGGGTGGGATTATGGACATTGGGGAGGGTATGTGATTTGGTGAGTGCTGTGAAGTGTGTAAACCTGGTGATTCACAGACCTGTACCCCTGGGGATAAAAATATATGTTTATAAAAAATAAAAAATTAAAAAAAAAAAAGGGGGAGAAAGAAATCACGAGGGAAGCAGTGCCGACGTGACTTAAGTAAGGGGGAGATGCCAAGATAAGGGCACAGAGATACGCCTCGCATCTATATGCCACAAATCACGAGGTTTCCCTGGAAGATCACAAGAAATAGAACTGTCCTCCCTAATAATTCTCTTAACCTACTCAGGGAGCATTCCCTTTTTGGTTTTAGCCAATTAACTTACTTTAGAAAAAAAAAGAAAAAAAGAAAGAAAGAAACAAAGAAACAAAGCAACAAAGAAAGAAAGAAAGAAAGAAAGAAAGAAAGAAAGAAAGAAAGAAAGAAGACATGAGATTTTATATGGAAAGTTGTAGAGGTTTTTCCTCTTGTAACTACGGTTTTGCCCTTGTTTGTAGAGACAAACTTTATAAGCAATGGTGTGCTAGCTGATCCTGGCACTTCATTAGATTACTCAGAAACTTTATCAGCCAGTTGTGAAAACTCTGGTAGCTTGAAAAGTGTTATGATGAAAGTATATACACCTCAGAGATTGACAAATGTTACCAGTCAGGGCTCTTAAAGAGTCTTTTTTTTTTTTAAGGCTTTTAATAAAATTTTTTATTTTTTATAAACATATATTTTTATTCCCAGGGGTACAGGTCTGTGAATCACCAGGTTTACACACTTCACAGCACTCACCAAAACACATACCCTCCCCAATGTCCATAATCCCACCCCCTTCTCCCAACCCCCTCCCCCCAGACTCTTAATCTTAAAGAGTCTTTTGCCAGCACCTGACTGTCACAACTTTGTCTTCCTTGGGGTAATGAAAATGTGCCTTTCAGACCTCCAACTACAAGGAGCCTAATTGACTCTTGCCTTCAGCTGTGATGCCCAGAAATCCACCATCAGTTCTGCCTTAAGACCAGCCTTCTTAAGTATTTCTCCTCACTGACAAGGAAGCACAACAGGGATGCTGTGGTAGATCCCCTTCCTGGGAGAGGCAGATCTCCTCCAATGGATCACTCTGAGTTTACAATTCCCAGATGACCTTACCCAACCTTCCTTTGAACTGCACTGCTGTGCAGGATGCCACCAGCCAACCGTTCACTCCCACCTTCACCCAGGATCAGACCTGCCCCCTCTGCAGACTCTCGCAGCCTCCTCCAGGTCCCTCCCCATTTTCTCCCACCTGCATTTACTCTAATAAACTTCTTGCATATCCAAACCTGACATCGACTCCTCAGTGTGGACTCACACATACATGAATGCATCTTCTGCTGTACCCTAGGTTAATATCTGAATGATGGATGAGTAATTCAGATATATGAACAGATGAGATATGAACAGACAGATCTGTATTTCATTGTCCCCAATCTATGCTTCCACACACAGTCACCCCCCCCATTCCTATCCCTTAGATCCATATCCCATGGTGAACTCTCATGTTCATTCACATTCTACTCTTCTACACTACACAGGATATTTACTCATTATTTAAGAGATTTCTATTGAGATATACTAAAAAGTGCACATAGTTTAAACTCACTGAGTTTTAACAAATTGAACTAACTTCTAACTTCCAGATCAAGAAGCAGAATATTACGAGTACTCCAGAATCTTCTTTCATACTCCTTTCTAATCACATCCTATGTCCCAAGGATTACCATGTTCTGAATTCTGAAAGCATACCTTGCTTTTTACCTTTTCTTTCTTCCGTGTATAAGTGGAATCATGTGGTATGTAAGTTTTTGTGTCTGGATTTGTGTGTGTGTGTGTGTGTGTGTGTGTGTGTCTGGATTTTTAAACTTAACAATACACTGTGAGATCCAACCATACTTTTCTGTATAATTATGGATGGTTTATTCTCAATGTTGCAATGATGTAGAATGTCCCATTATGTGAATATAGCATACTGATTTATTTATTCTATTGTTGAGAAACTTTTCAGTAATTGTCAATTTAGCAACGCTACAAAACAGTATTGTTATGTACATTCTTTTTAAGTTTTTATTTAAATTCTAGTTAACTTACAGAGTAATACTACTATCAAGCGTACAACATAGTGATTCAGCACTTCCATACGACAGCAGGTGCTCATCACAAGTGTGATCCTTCATCCCCATCATCTGTTTAACCCATTCCCCCACCTACTGCCCTTCTGGTAACCATCATTTGTTCTCTATAGTTAAAAGTCTGTTTCTTGGCTTGCCTCTTTCTCTCTTTCTTTTTTCCCCTTACTTATTTGTTTTATTTCTTAAATTCCACATATGAGTGAAATCATATGGTATTTGTTTTTGACTGATTTATTTTGCTTAACATAATACTCTCTAGCTTAATCCTTGTCATTGCAAATGGCAAGATTTCCTTCTTTTATGGCTGAGTAATATTCCATTATGTATCTATATCACATCTCCCATTATATATTTATATTATACATTCCATATATCTATACATTATCTATACATATATATTATATAGCATAATATTATATAGCATATTATATAGCATAATATGTGTGTGTGTGTATAATATACCACATCTTCTAAATTCAACAACACAAGAAATAACAGGTATTGGTGAGGATGAGGAGAAAGGGGGACCCTCTTGCACTGTTGGTAGGAATGCAAAGTGGTGCAGCAATTCTAGAAAATGGTTTGGAGTTTCCTCAAAAAGTTAAAAATATGGGGTACCTGGGTGACTCAGTGGGTTAAAGCCTCTGCCTTTTGCTCAGGTCATGATCCCAGGATTCTGGGATCAAGCCCTACATCAGACTCTGCTCCATGGGGAGCCTGCTTCCTCCTCTGTCTGTCTGCCTCTCTGCCTACTACTTGTGATCTCTGTCAAATAAATAAATAAAATCTTTAAAAAAAAAGTTAAAAATAAAACTCCCTACAATCCAGCAATTGCACTCTGAAGTGTTTACTCAAAGAGTACAAAAATACTAATTCAAAGAGATAGATGCACCCTGATGTGTATAGCAGCATTATCTACAATAACCAAATCATGGAAACATCCCAAGTGTTCATTGACTATGAATGGGTAAAAAGTGGTATGTTTATACAATGGAATATTACTCAGCTACGTATCTTCCATTACTTGTCTTTTAAGGAATGATTACACATGTACACTTATATTGAGTTTACCTAAGGAAAGATTTAGTGGGTCATAAGTAATGTGTATGTCAGCTTAAACAGATGCTGTCAAACGATTTTCCAAACTATGACATTTACATCCTGATCAGTACAGTTTAAGAGTTCCAGTTGCTCCACATCTGTCTTTTTATTTTAGCCTTTCTAATGGGTGAGCTTAGTGTTCATCTACAGTTGTGTTAATACTTAGATGGATTTCTAATTACTTTGTTTCTGAAGCATTACTTCGCAGAGAATGATTACTACTGATTGTTATCCTACTTCTTTATTATGTTTTGCTTGTTCTTTGAATCAGAAATGTTGCTAATTTTGTATCTTTCTGATATGAATAGAATCATGGTTGTCTTCCATTCCTCCTTAAACTCTTTGTAGTCACTGATGAATAAGGTGACTATGCACTAAAGTAACATCTAGTTACAGCTCAGTGATGCAAATTTTAACCACTACAGTTGTTACCTGAATGTGTTCTTTGGAAAAGCTCTAAGACACGTCCTTATACTTATCAACATAGCTACTACACACAGGGGTAGCAGAAATGCTATATTTTTCTTACTGTTCTGCCCCGAGGCTTATCAAGACAAGAGGCTCATCCAAATGTTTCCCAATTCTGTTAATTTTGCAAGGACAAGTGGTTTTATTTTCTTTCTAACCAGGCCCATAAGGTTTTTTGCTATTCTAGAGTGTAGAATTTAGTCATTTGTGCAATACAATTATCCAGCTTTGTTTCCAAAAAGGTACATATTTTTTTTTAATAAATCAGATATAAATAGTACATTTACTTGGAAACATGGATATTATCATCCCTGGCATTAATTTTATCACCAGAATTAAAAGACTCTCAGAAATAGGTTTCTGAAATCTCGTTAAGTGTGCTAGTTCTGCTTTTTCTTAGTATCCAACTGATCTTAATTCTATAGTCCTTGATTTTAGACTGACAAATGCAAATTCTGCATTCTGGCCAGAACTAGCAAAAAATATATATATATATATACTTGAGCCTTGAAAACAAAAATAAGTTATACAATAAACAAGTTATACAATCAAAGAGAACACCTACAGTTCCTCAGGAAGTGATTTTATAACTTGTTTTCAAGGCTCAAGGCAATAACATATGGTAATAATCAAAGTAATACAGATTAAATTCTTCTCTTGCCCAGATATATTTTTATCCACAGTCATCTTTATTACCAGGGTAAACTTAAGCTACGTGCTTGGAGAAGATTTTTACAACCAAAGAAGAAGAATATTTTAGCAGGCTGACACATGTTACTCTTCTCAAGAAAGAACTGATGGATTGGCAACATTCAGAGTTTCATTTCTCAGAGGATTGTTTTCCCAGGAACAAGTGACTAGATGATTTTTTTTTTTTTTAGATTTTATTTATTTTTTATTTGACAGACAGAGACCATAAGTAGGCAGAGAGGCGGGGCGAGGGGGAGCATGTTCCCTGCTGAGCAGAGAGCCCGATGTGGGGCTTGATCCCAGGACCCTGAGACCATGACCTGAGCCAAAGGCAGAGGCTTAACCCACTGAGCCACCCAGGTGCCCCCAACTAGATGATTATTAACAGCCCTTACAACACTGCATTTTCATGGTTCAGTGCTTGGCAAAATCTCAAGAGAATACAAACATGTATCTTGTTTTATTTTGTATGTTTTATATCCTTACAACATTAGGCTATGTGATGGGCCCTTAATATATTTATTTTAGTTTTTGTTTCTTAATAAAAGAATTGTTAATGCTTAATGATTACAGAATGAAAGACCAAAAATTCTTTTTAAAAATAACATCTAGGGGCATCTGGGCCATTCAGTCTTTTGAACATTGGACTCTTTCTTGATCTCAGCTTAGTTCTTGATCTCAGGATCATGGGTTTGAACACTGTGTTTAGTTCTGCACTGGGTGTGAAGCCTACTCAAAAAATAATGATAATAATAACATTTAAGGACCTAGTAAAAGGAATCAACACCTCTTTTTAAAAAATATTTTATTTATATATTTGATAGAGAGAAAGTTAGAGAAAGAGAGAGCAGAAGCTGGGTAAAGGCAGAGGGAAGGAGAGAAGCAGACTCTCCCATTGAGCAAGAAGCCTGACTCAGGGCTGAATCCTAGGACCCCAGGATCATGACTTGAGCTGAAGGCAGATGCTTAACCGACTGAGCCACTCAGGTGCCCCAAGGATCAACACTTTAAATGATCTAGTGAGACCGAGTATTAATAGATAATAACCACCACCATCATTACCACCACCACCACCATGTCTACTACATTAGGATTCCTAGTAGTCATACCAATTCCTACTGAAAAGTCATCATAGTCAATTCAAGTTCTTTCCCATCGATACCAGCTATAGTTTATTCAGTATGATTATGCCATAGTTAAATTAAATGTTAATAATTTCAGTTGATATAAATGCAATGTCCTCAGATAATGGAGATTAAGGAGAGAGAGAGAGAGAGAGAGAGAGAGAGGAAAACATAATGAAAGCAAAGTATTTTATTTGCCAGAACTCCTCATAAAAGTAAAATTGTAATTTTTGAAAAAGAAAAAACAATAATGGCAAATAGGGAGACTGGTGAATTTCCTAAGGGTGCTAAATGTGATTGAATTGTTTCATGTGAGAAAATGGAATAACTTGAGAAAAAGAGGAGAAAGAGAATGGAGGAGATGAATCAGAGAGATACAGAAAACCATGATTTTCAATGGGTCTCTTTCCTCCCCAACTGGTATAACTTTCAAGATTTTATCTATTTATTTTTCATTTGAAAGAGAAAGTAGAGGGGCAAAAGGGGAGGGAGAGGGATGAGGAAGCTCCACGCTGAGCATGGAGCCTGGTGGAGCTCAGTATCAGGACCCTGAGCTCACAACCTGAGCAGAAATCATGAGTTGGGTGCTTAACCAACTGAGCCACCGAGTTGCCCCTCCTCCCCAACTAGTATTATAACAGATTTAAAAATGCATAGACGGTCTAGAATTAGTAATGTTTGGAGATGTAATCTGGGTAAGATTTAGGGTTTGGACATAGTGCTTAGAACAAGTTTAACCAAATCCTCAAGGGCAGGAGGGCTCCAGCTGACATCTTGGTTAAAAAACAATGGTGACAGTACTAAATACTCAGAAATGGAAGTTGTCTAAAACATTTGCCAATGTCTGTGGGATATAGGACATTTGACTATACCTATGTCAAATGATAATACCTATGACTACCAAATGTTCTACCTATTTTTTAAGGAAAAGAGCTGTGGTTTATTCTTGTAGTTTATTCTGTGGTTTATTCTGTAAGTGTATTCTTACGGTTTATTCTGTAGTTTATTATCGTAGGTATCTATTACCTAAAATTTCCATCACAGAGATTATATAGATGGTTGATAATGAATTCTTATGAAATTAATTTAAGGGAGCCTGACAAAATCTTGTAATATAACGGAAAGGGAAGATTGATTTTGGGACTAGAAGACTTAAGCCAAATCGTGGCTCAAGGTATCCTTAAGCAAGCTCCTTAAATTTTCTGAATTTTGGTCTTATTAATTGCAAAATGAGATAATATTACCTTTCTCAAAGGCTTGTACTAAAATGAAAGAATATAAAAGTACCAATTAGATAATAAGCATAGGAATACAACGTGTTGTGTGTGTGTGTAAAATATACATTCATTGGGGCGCTTGGGTGGCTCAGTGGGTTAAAGCCTCTGCCTTCGGCTCAGGTCATGATCTCAGGGACCTGAAATCAAGCCCTGCATCGGGCTCTCTGCAGCAGGGAGCCTGCTTCCCTTCCTCTCTCTCTCTGACTGCCTCTCTGCCTACTTGTGATCTCTGTCAAATAAGTAAATAAAAGTATTTAAAAAAATAAATCAAATATACATTTATTGCCAGGTCTTCAAAGATTATAAGCCTTTTGCATTAAAGTTTGGTATAGTAAGTACTATTTTCCTTATATTTAGAACAACACTTTTGCTTAATTTTGTATGGCTATGGGCCCCTGTGAAAAGGGGTTCAATGAAACATTTCTGTGAGGTTTTAATTCTAGTTTTTAGTGTAACTATTTGCAAATTTTAGTGGCAATACACTATCTCTGTATGTCTAAATAACTATAAATACATTTAGTTCTGGAGTGTCTGGGTGGCTCAGTGGGTTAATGTTAAGAGGCTGCCTTCACCTCACATCATGATCCCGGGGTCCTGGGATTGAGCCCCACACAAGGCTTTCTGCTTGGTGAGAGCCTGTTTCTCCCTCTCCCTCTGCCTGTTTCTCTGCCTATTTGTGTTCTCTCTCTCTGTGTCAAATAAGTAAATAAAATTATAAAAAAAAAGAAATACATTTAGTTCTTTTTCTATTTAAAATGCAATATGACTATTACTACCTTTCAGGAGAGAAAATAGATATTTATTTTGAAAGTAAGGAAACATTTTATTAAAAGTGTCTTGCCATTATTTGTAGTAATATAGTGTTTACATAAAATATCTGGCATTATTTACTCACCATTTTCATAAAAATTCAGAATTCAGAAATAATTTTACTGTTGCTATTAGTAGTACATGCCTTTGGTGACTGTGACCTCTTTAAGCTTCTAGAGGAAGCTTTATTTTATTTTTTTAAAGGTTTTATTTATTTATTTATTTATTTATTTATTTATTTATTTATTTGACAGATAGGTGTGGGGCTTGATCCCAGGGCGTTGGGATCAGGACCGGAGCTGAAGGCAGAGGTTTTAACCCACTGAGCCACTCTGGTGCCCCTAGAGGAAGCTTTATATAGCAAGGATAGAAACTAGTCAGCATTGCAGAATTTAGGAAAGTTTTAAAAGCCTCATGATGACTGTTGCACCATGGAGTTAGAAAATGGTACATTCCAAGCCCAATTCACAACTGTAAGCTTTTTCAAATCTCTGCATAGATTAAAATCCTTTTTTCTATGGCAGTGTTTTTTCCTATACTCTTCTCCATAGCGTAATAACCAATACCCACTGATTGTTGGCAGGGGAATTTCCAGAGAAAGAGAGAAAATTGAACCTACTGAGAGAGCTCATTCAGTAATTGCTTTTCTTATGAGTTCTTGGTCCTTGTAACATAAAACAAGGACCCAGGAGCAAGAGAACAATCCTCAGATAGATCCAAGAACTCTGTATTTTGGCTCTCAAGATTTTGCTTTTTCATAAAGACATGCTTTTCTTAGAGTCTAGAACATCAGATAATACATCTCAAAGATCAAATTGGGGAAATACATAATGCTACAAAAGTTTGAACACACATAATACCAAAAAGCACATTCAACCAAAGAAAAATCCCAGATAAATTGGACTCAATAAAAATTAAGCCCTTTCACACATCAAAAAGACACTATCAACAGAGTGAAAAGGCAACCCATTGAATGGGAGAAAATTTTTGCAAATAATATCCTGTGATAAGGGATTAATATCTAGAATAAGTAAAGAACTCCTACAGTTCAACAGCAAAAAGCCCAAAAGACTCCATTTAAAAATGGCCAAAGGGTTCAAATAGACATTTCTTCAAAGAAGATATGTAATGGCTAATAAGCACATGTAAGAATGCTCAACATTACCTGAAATGGGCTCCCTGCTCAGTGGGGAGGCTTCTTCTCCTGCTCCATCTGCCCCTTCTCACTGCTCATGCTCTCTCTCAAATAAATAAATTAAAAATCTTTAAAAAAATGCTCAACATTACTAATTGTTAGTAATGGAAATTCAATAGTATAATAATAGGAATAGGAATATTAAAATCAAAATCATTTTGAGATACCATTTCATATCCATTTAATAACTTTAAAAAGGAAAAGAAAATAACAAGTACTGACAATAATATGGAGAAATTGGAAATCTTATGCATTCTTGGTGGGAATGTAAAATGGTACGACTGCTATGGAAAACAGTATGGTGTTTACTCAAAAAATGGAATTACCATATGAATTTTTGGAATTCAGGAATTTCATTTATAGGCATATACTCCAAAGAATTGAAAGCAGAGACTTGAACAAATACCTCTATACCAATGTTCATACATTATTCATAATTTATATTTATAGCATTAGTCACAATTTCCAAATGGTGGAAACAATACAAATGTCCATTGATGGATAAATGATTAAACAAAATGTGGTCTATACATATAAGGGAATACTACTCAACTTTTAAAATATTAGAAATTCTGACACATCATACAACATGGATAAACTTTGAAGACATTATGCTAAGTGAAATCAGCCAGTCACAGAAGGATAAAAATTGTATAGTTCCACTTGTAGTAGGTACCTATAGTGATCAAATTCACAGCTACAGAAAAATAGAATGGTCGTTGACAGGAACTAGAGGAGAAGGGGGAATGAGAATTATTGTTTATTGGGTACAGAATTACAACTTGGGAATATGATAGAGATGTATAGTGGTGGTGGTTGCACAACAATGTGAATTATACTTAATGCCACTAAACTGTGAACTTAAGAATTGTTAAAATGGTATGCTTCATTATGTTTATTTTATCACAATAAAGAGTTTTAACATAATAGGAAATCCCAGTGACCCTTATAGTTAAATAATTGAGAGGTGATAGATAGATAGATAGATACAGATAATAGAAATTGATAAATAGATAATAGATGGATGGAAACTTTTGAGATTTATTTAAATAATTTTTTAAGCATTTTATTTATTTCAGAAGGGGAGGGGCAGAGGGAGAAGAAGACATCCTGCTGAGCAGGGATTCCTCACCCCCCCTCCAATGCAGGACTCAAATCCCAGGACACTGGGATCCTGACCTGAGCTGAAGGCAGACACTTAACTGACAGAGCCACCCAGGTGCCCCTATTTAAAGAATTCTTAACTTGAAGAAAAGTGGCAAAGAAATACAGATAGAGCAGGCTTGAATTCAGACTTTGATGCTTCTTAAGTTGGAAATCCAGTATAGCTTATCCTAATTCCATTAGTTATCCTTTACTTATCTCTACTCAACATATAATACTTCTAAAATATCTCTGTCTTAGGCTGCCAAGTTCTTTGTTTTTAGAACTAAACAAAAAGATCTCAAGGTTATGTTAGAATTAAGCAGAAGGACATTCTGAATAGTCAGAGACAGACACAGTGCAAGGGGCAAGTACAGACAATAGTCAAGGAAGTGAGACAGGGGGTCAGTACTATAAATCCAATCTCAATTATTACGTCTAAAGAAAAAATTGGGAGGTGTAGTTAGGAGGAAAAGGAAATGGTCAGAATCTGGGTTTGCCAAAACATAGTGTTAGGCAAGAAAATACACTATGGTTCAAGGGAAAAGCCTTTAGCTTTACATTTATGGAATGCCAACCAAGTCTTACTGAGTTGAAGTCAGTCAAAAGAAAGTCCTAGTAAGAGGAACTTTGTTTTCATATTTTATTCTCTATATACAGACCTAATATTTATTACATTCTTTTTTCCATCTCCATATGTATCTTTTCCCATCTTCTGTCTTCATTTCTTGTATCATCACAATTCAAATCATGCAAGGATCTTATTAACATTGGATAAGAGAGAAGAGTAGGAAGTTGAAATTGTGTGGAGAACAGACGGTAGCCAAGAAGTGCACTTGAGTTCAGACAGGACTGGAGACAACTAAGTCAACTGAAGAAACAAATGCCAGTTAAGGCACTTCTATGGTTTATTATATCTCCAAAGGACAGTGGAATCTCAAACAGTCAGCAGTATCAGAAGGTCCATTGAAGTGGGCAGGAAATGCCAAGTGATGGCTCAGTTTGTTCTGGGAGTGAACATATGTCCAAATGTGGTAAGATTTCTGTTAGGGGGATGGGCCAAGGAGGCTGAAGAATTGTCTCTAGACCCAGTGAGTAGAATTGCCTGAAACTAGACCAGTCTGGCCAGTCCAATTAATACTTGAGATTAAACTGAGAGAAGAGGACAGAGGTAAATGGTAGAGCAACTACAGAGAAAATTCTAAGTAAATGAATCCTTTTTTTAAAGACTTTATTTGTTTATTTGACAGAGAGAGAGATCAGGAGTAGGCAGAAAGGCAGACAGAGATAGAGGGAAGCAGGCTCCCTGCTGAGCAAAGAGCCCGATGTGGGGCTTGATCCCAGGATGCCGGGATCATGACCTGAGTGGAAAGCAGATGCTTTAACCCATTGAGCCACCCAGGCATCCAATGAGTCCTGTTTTTTGACCAAGGTCAGTACAGAACACAGATACAAGGAGATATTAATTCAAGGACTGATTAGGGCAAATTATTAGGAAACATGTTTAGATGCAAGACCATGGGAGCTAACAGGCCATGAGGTTATTGCTTATATTTTTATTCATCCTGTCAGTTTAAGCCTAAGAACTGGGGAAAACTGAAGTTCAGGCTTAGCCCATCTGTTGAGCCGGCTATAGGTAGCTGGGGAAAACAGGGTGTAAAGGAAATAGTCATTAACACTTGATTTCTTTTAGCCTCTACCTCTGTTTTGTTGCTGCATTTCTTTTTAATTGGGCATAGTGAAGAATTCAGGAATACTCTGACTTTTAAATCATATTTATTGAATGGTATTTTATTCATATTTCTCAACTCTGCCATTCCATATGCAAAACAAACAAAACAAAACAAAAAACCCAAAGCCAACACCACAGCCCTAAAACATATTGTATTTAACATACAAGGTCCAACATTGATTATCTAATCTTAATCTAAGGCAAGTAGACATAAATGGAACTGTAGGATTAATCATAGAGGAATATCTGTAGTGCCAGATTTTACTCTTAGATAAAAAATTTCTTTGAGGGCTTAGTTGTTATCAGTCAATTCTACTATTGACTGGCGGTCAAGAGTTTGGCTTGCAAGTTCTCTGTTTTAAGATAATTTAAATTATTATGACTCTAGGTACACTATGTGTTTTCCAGTCCACCACACTACCTACGACCTTCTGCTGATGGTACTTAGCTGTTACATTCAATTTCCTAACCTGTTAGGTCATTGACTATGATTATCATTATTATAGAAGAACCTTGATATAGTTTGTGAAATATATCTAGAGATATGGCAAGTTCTCAAAGCCCAGCATAACTCTAGAAACTCAGAAAACCTCAAGAAAGAAAAGACAAAGCTATACGGATGTGATGAATGATCAGCTTAACTCCATTGCTGCCTAAGGGACATGCTCCTTACAGACCAGTTTCACAGCCCACATACAGGTTTACTGTTATTGGCAGAAAATTACAACTTACTACCTGCTGTAGGTTATTTATTTTGTTCCCATCTCCCTACTTATTTTTTAAAAATAGGTTTTTTGTTCTTTTTTAAAGAACAGTTTTTGTTTTACAGAAAAACTGAGATGCTATTACAGAGTTTCCATATATCCTATCACCAGTTTCTAGGATCACTAACATCTTACACTAGTAGGGTACCAATACCACTACATTATTGTTATGGACTGAATGTTTTGTCCTCCCCAAATTTGTGTGTTGAAATCCTAACCCCCAAAGTAATGGCATTAAAATGCAAGGACTTTGGGAAGAAATTAAGCCATGAAAGGGATTGGGGCCCTCATGAGAAAAGACATGAGATCTGGCCCAGACTCTGCTTCCTGTCATGTGAGATGACAAGCAGGAGTCCGAAGACTACAAGGGAGAGGATCCTTAACAGAACCCAACCAGTCTGGTCTTTCTAGCCTCCAGAACTGTGAGAAATAGGTATCTGTTGTTTATAAGTCACCCAGTCTATAGTTCTTTTTTATAGCAGCCCAAATTGACCAAGACAATATTATTTGGATTTTCACAGATTTTACCTAATGTTCTTTTTCTGTTCTAAGATTAATCCAGGATACCTTAATTATGCTTAGTTGTCGTGTCTCCTTAGGCTCCTCTTAGTATAACACTTCCTCAGAGCTTTCTTGTTTAATAACAAGTTGACAATTTTGAAGAGCACTGGTCAGATATATTGTAGAATGGCTCTCTCCTGGAATTTGATGTTTTTCTTGTGATCAGACTGGAATCCTGGGTTTTCAGGAGGAAGACCAGAGAGGTAAAGTGCCATTTCCATCACATCATTGCATTTCACTAATACAATTTATCACTGTTGATGTTGACCTTGGTTGACATAGTGTTTTTTAGGTTTCTCTGCTGTAAAGCTACTCCTCCTCTGCCCCCTTCCCTAACATGTGTTTTTTTTTGGAATGAAGTCATTATGCATAGGGCACACCTAGGAATACATAGTTATATTCCATCTCCTTGAGAAAGGAGTGTTTGTGTAAATTATTTGGAATTCCTCATGGGAGATTTGTCTCTTCCCCATTTATTTATTTACTCAACCATTTATTTATATCAGTATGGACTCGTGAATATTTTTGTTATGTTTGTTATAATACACTGCTTATTTTATTCTCAATTTGTTCAAACTTTGGCCATTTTTCCAGCTTTCAGCTGGTTCTTGTTCTTCTTTGACATGATCTGCTACATGGCTATTAGGACGTTCCCCTAGATAGGTCTGAAGTAGACTTTATGTGAAAATATATACAAATGTTTTCTCATCTTCATTTTCCAACATACATTTTTTTAAGTCTATTAGCTTACTAAATGATGATGTTTAAAGATCTTATGACAATTATATTTATCTAACTTGAATTTTATCTATGGGAATGCAAAAAGTGTAAAAAAACCCTTTCTTCCCTCACTGGGAGTTGGGTTCTTTGACCCTTAAGTAATCCTTTGGAGAATTCCTGATTGCTCCATCTGTAAATCTTGTGGGGACAAACAGCCTGGTATTTACCGTATTACATTAAAAATTTCCCTATCTGTTGTCTGCGATCTCTGCAAATTCAGCCGATGGTTACTAAACTTGGGGCAACTTGCTGAATGCTGTTATTTCTTCTTAAGTGAGTAATGGAGAAATTACTGCTTTTCAAGCTTTTTTTTTGTTATGGCAGGGTTAATACAGTCTTAAACAATTTTTGTTTGTTATATTTCTACCACAAACCAAAAGTAAAACCTTTTCATCTTATCTTCTGAAGTTTTGAAACCTAGCCTGGATAGCAAAAGAGATGTATTATAGTAAGAAATTATTATCTGCTGATTTGCCAAAATCTTGGTAACAAAGGAGTTTGCTTAGGTAACTTTGACCTATGCATCCATATCTTGGTACATTTATAGAAAACACACAAACAGCAATTATGAAAGTTACTTGATGTTGTATGTTATGCATATGATGTATTATGTATTATGGTATTTTACAACTAATACAATTTTAAGGTGAGCACTTTATTATTATCTCTCTGTACCTTTTTATTTTGTATGTGTGTGTGTCTGTGTATTTACATTTGTGCTTCTACTCGGTAAAATTAGATCTGTAATTTGTGTTCCACATAAATAGATTAAATTTATGGAGTAATAGGGGCATCTACCTTTGGCTCAGGTCATGATCCCGGGGTCCTGGGATTGACCCCCACATCAGGCTCCCTGCTTGGCGTGAAGCCTGCTTCTCCCTCTTTCACTCCCCCTGCTTCTGGTCCCTCTCTTGTGCCTCTCTCTGTCAAATAAATACATAAAATCTTAAAAAATAAAGTTATGGGGTAATAGATTGCATGTTCAGGTTTGTGTGTAAGTCTGTGTCTATACAAATAAAACCCATGTCTACATACATAAATTTACTAATATCACTTATGTAAAATAAAGCAAAATTTTTCAGTTCATCAAATTGATTGGCTTTTCCTTTTCTCTCACTCTTAGTCTCTCATACTCTTTCTCTTCTTCTTTCACATTGTTCCTTTTTGGCTTATTTGCATGATACCTAATCCCTAGTTTGATCTGATGTGGGGCTTGATTCCAGGACTCTGAGATCATGACCTGAAGTAAAAGGCAGACACTACCGACTGAGCTACTCAGGCACCCCTTGATGAAATACTTTGCTGTCCTATATCAATGACAGCATAGATGAGAAAGTCCTTTAGTAGACTTTTCTTTTAGGAGAAAATCCTTTAGCACATTTTAAAGTTAATAAAGATGAAATTAGGAAGTAGATTCTTTGAGAAGTAGTCATTGTTAAGATTTACCAGATTGGTGCAGATGTCTTCACCTGGCTTTCAATGTTGGACACTGATTATATTAACAATATGTACTCAACACAGTAAGAGGTTTTATATAAAATTGGAAGACTTTTTATGATTCAGATTATCTACTTATTTATCAAAATCTTGAGAATAAAAGATTCGGCTTAGGTAACTTTAACCTATGAATCTATTTCTTAATGCATTTTTAGCAAAAACAAAAACAGCAGTTATGAAAATTAGCAAATTCTGCTTATTGAATATATCACATATGTATTTTATGATTAATGCATTTTAAGGTGAACACTTCATTACTGTTTCTAATAAAAATAATAATACAAATAACATTAAAAATCCCCCAAGATCAGACTTTTGAGGGTTTGTTTTTTTTTTTAATGGTTTCTCACTTCCTTTTGGGAGGAGCCACAGGAAGAACAGCCTATAAGGTTCACAACTTAAAATGAGGGTAATTGGAATCTACTAGAAGTTCTCAATGCCAAATTTTGAGGTTCTCAATGTCCTTTTGAGGTTCCATAGTCCATTTAACATAGCTTGATCTGTTGGTGTTTGTTCTGCTTCATGCTAAACTCCAGCCACACTGAATTATTTCACTTTCAATTTGTGTCATGCTCTTGCCTACAAATTACTTCTCCCCTGATGTCTAGACTACCCTTCCCCATATATCCTTCTTCCCTTTGTGTGGCTAACTCCTACTCACCATTCAGACTCTAGTTTAAATTTTTTCAGTGAAGCCTAGTCTGGTTAGGTTAGATAATTCTTTGCTATCTGCTTCTGAAAAATCCTGTATCTTTTGTATGAACGTTTTGTTAAAATTACTCATCTGCTATCTGTTCTATTCATTGTGTATGAAATCCACAGGATGAGAGACTTTACATGGTGGTAAGGCAAGGGAGTTTGAATCTTCAGAGGAGAATGTGGAAATGAAACTTGGGCAGAACTCTGAGGAAGAAGAGGACTTTAATAGGGTCTGAGAAGAAATATAGAAAGGGAGAAGTCACCTCGAGAGGGAAACGTTTTTAGGAATAGTGAGTGCTGGGTTGAATTTCCAGTTGGTTCCTGCTTATGTATTACTCATAAATCTTTCATTAATGTATTATGCTGCACACTTTTGTGGGGAAGTATATTGGGAATTAGAAGAGAGATGGAATGGGTTTTGTGTTCCACATCACAGATAATGTCGACACATGGAAAGAATGGCAGCTGCAGGTACCCAAAGAGTTGTAAGGAGCTAAATGACACAGGAAAAAGAGGTTGCAGTGTGAACCAGTAAGTGAGAAAATAGGAGACAACTTCCTCCCTCAGTGTTGTGGAGCTTTAAAAGAAAGTCAACTTAAAATACCCAAAAGCAATAGTAAATGAGTTGGGAGGTAGATAAGTGTGAATGGAAGATTCATCTTTTTTCACCTGGAATGTAAAGTTAGGCATTGGTAAGTTGAATTTCATGAAATTATGGATTATTAATTTTCATCATGTGGTAAGTTTTCAGTTATTGTCACTTCAAATGTCTCTGACACTTTCCTCCACCTTTAAAAATCCAACTAGACATTAGTAAGACCTTATCCCCAAATCCTTCTTATCTTTTCATTACTTTTTCCTATTTACTACCCCTTTATCTCTTTATCTCTCTGCTGCGTATTCCAGATAAAGTTCTTTGGTTTTAGTTCCCGGATCTCTGATTCTCTTTTCAGTTGTGTTTACTCTGTTATAAAATTCCTCCATTGAATATTTTAGTCAAACTACTGTATTTTTAGAGTTTTGTTTGACTTTTTTACAAATATGTTTGGTCTTTAACCATATTCAAACTTCCTTCTCTCATATGTGTCAGTTTTACTCCTCAATGATCTGAGAAGTATCTTGTAAGGAGTATCCACTTCCCTTTTCCACTGAGTGCTCAGCTGTACTAAGCTGTACAAACTCCTGGTTGGTTAATTAGAAATCTGAAGTCAGCCTTATTGGCAAAATGGAATACAATGGGGTGTTGAGAAATTTTCCATCATTCTCTGGAAGGGACTACAGTTTGTAACCCATCTCTGGAAAAGATATCTGTTTTTCTAGAGTTTTGTAATTTTACATACAATATACAAAATGTTAGGGGAAGAATTTATGTTTATTTGTTTGTTTGTTAGATTTACTTATTTATTTTGAGAAAGAGAAAACAGGGGAGGGATAGAGGCAGACGGAGAAAGAGAATCTCAAGCAGACTCCATGTGGAGTGTAGAGACCTACACAGGGTTTGATCTCATGATCCTGAGATCATGACCTGAGCTGAACTCAAGATTCAGACCTGTAACTGATTGAGCCACACAGGACACCAAGAATTTATGTTTTTTAATTTAAAATATTATTTTTAATGTAAAAATAGGTAAAATGATAACTTTTAAAACTGCCAAGGAAAGAGAAACACCTGATGATTTTGACAATAAGTTTTATTTTAAATATTTTATGATTACATTTATATTTCCATATATCAAAAATAGGAAAAAATCTCTTTGGGAACACATAAAATTTTAAAGTAAAAAAAAATAAAGTCAGTGTTTAAAAACACATTAATTTAAGTAAAATTATTTAGAATCCATTTATAAATAATAAATAGGTTTTATCTAGTAAGAAATTACTTTGTTAATATTGCCTGTTGAATTTTTGCTGTTTTGAGAAACAATTCTAACTCAGAGTTCTGATGATTCAACACAGCACAGTATAACAAGGCCACCCATGACAAGATAAGAGTGAGAATATCAAAAGCAGGATTGCTAGTTCAATGAAAATTTCAGATAAATAATGAAATACTAAAAAATTAATTATTTTCTGAATTCAAAACAAATTGGGTGTCTTGTTTGTTTTTAATTTTGCTATATCTGGCAACCTTGTTCAGAATAGTTCTCTAATAAAATATCATTTAGTATTAAAATAAATATAAATTCACTACCATCATTCTACTAGTCTATCAACAATGCTTTCTTTCCCATTTTCCCAAATTTATGCACAGATATTCTTATATTTATTTCTTAAATAAATATATAAATAATAAATAAGCAAACAAGTTTCACTTGAACATAATTCAGACAATATGAGAAAAAGTTAAAGTGCTTCCACATGTCCTCACATTTCTGTGAGTTAGGATGGTGGCTGACACTTTTTCTCCAGTTGAGGAATAAAGAAGAAACCAAGACAAAGTTTAACAGGGACCGGTGTATCCTGACCAGCAGACTGGAGTGGAAAGTTGTAGCAACAACAAAATATTTCCAGGATTTCCAGCTAAATTTGAATATACAGTAAACAATGAATAATATTTTTAACATAAGTATGCCTAGATATTGCATAAGACAACATGTATGAGACATCAAAAAAAACCCTATTCATTGTTTTACTTGCTATTCAAATCTAACTGGACATACTATATTTTATCTGACAACCCTACACCAGACCCAAATGGAACATGAAGTGCTGAAGTAGATTTATATGAAGTCTCATTGACATCTTTACTGAGGAATTCTTGGAAACCACAGAGAATGTTTGTTTGTTTCACGATGCCTGTTTCTCAGCCCTGAAAATAAATAAAATGGGAAAAATTAATTAATAGTGTTCTAATGAGGAGGAAAGTATCATTTTTGAAAATATATTTATTAGGAAATTAATAGTCTTAGATATTCATGTCTTAGATATTCATGATATTCTACTCTCTCTATGAGTAGAGAGACAGGTAAGTTATCATCCAAACTAGGAAACTTCTGAGAATGAAAGGGAACCAGTTCCCTGGACAAACTGAGATGTATGGTCTTCCCAGTCATGAGTGCAACAAATTCACTATTGCTATGGTTTTGTTTTGTTTGGTTTTGTTTGGTTTTTAATCAAAGACTCAGATCCCCCAAGAGAGTAGACTTCCAGCAGCAACAGAAAATTTATAGGCTAACTTTTAGACAGTATGTATCAGGGTAAATGAAGAATTAAAAAAAAACAAAAACCACAACTTACTTCTTCAAAAATATCTGTACAATTCTCTGTACCCAGTCTTCCTTGGGGTCCAGGCACACCTCTTTTCCATTGACAAGCTTTACACTGAAATGAGAGAGATATGATTAAATCAGTACTTAGAAGATTTCAGACATCCCTTTGCCCTTCAAGTTGTGGTTCCTGAAGTATGAGCATAAAATCTGAGTCCAACTCATTTTTAGTTACAAGGCATATTTAAATGTCATGGAGACAAAGAATTTTTTTTTTTTTTTTTTGGTTCTGCCCACTACTGTATTCCTGAACCTAGAACTTTGCTGGATACTTCCACCTTCTCCAATTTTAGGTTTGCTGAAGTAACATATCTAATCACTTTTGAAAGTACTTACATGATTTCTGAGTTTTCACAATGTGGGCCACTGTCAATCACTCTCAGTTCTTTGATATATTTGGGATGGAAAGGTGTGGAGTGGGTTTTAATGCACTGGCATCGGAGTTCTGAACTCACTCTCGTCAGAACTGCAGCTGTGGAAAAATAATAAAAACAAGGATTAATTTCATCCCAAACATGGATCTGTTGGCTACTCTCTCCTTAATTCCAATCTGATAATTTGGTGACAGTATGTTTGGTAAACAGCACTTCTTTAGTAAACTCATTCGTGAAGGAGAAGGCTGGATATTCTCCTAGCCCCTGAGTTCAATTAAGAAAACCACAGCTGTCATTAATGACAGCATTGGTGGACTTCCTGCATAAAGACTTGGAGTTGTCTTTGGGAAATGCTGACATCCTTATGGTACTTTTTCTTCTAGTTGATTGTGTAATCTTCCATGATACCACAATTCTACTTATAGTATGTAAACTAAGATTCAATAACAGAGAAGTTGCCTTCAGAAAGCATTAATAGAAATATATAAGTTGCACAAAGATGTTTCTTAGCAAAATCTGTAATGCTTAATGGAAAAGAAAAGAAATGTAAAAACAAACATTTCTAACTGTATTTCTTTCAAGGGAGAGATCCCAAGAAGGTTTACAATTTGTCAGGTTGTCTTTAAATCAAAGAGGAAAGCTTGTCAATAAAACAACATGTGGAATAAAGTTAAGGAGTTACCTCACTTGATATTAATAAATAATATGGGTAACTGTGGTCTCTAGTAAGATATATTCTAGGGGTATCTGGATGTCCCAGTTGGTTAAGCATCTGACTGTTGGTTTTGGCTCAGGCCATAATCTCAAGGTCATGAGATCAAACTCTGCATCTGACTCCTCACTCAGCGTGGAGTCTGCTTGAGATTCTCTCTCTCTCTCTCTCTCTCTCTGCCTCTCCCCTATGCTCTAAATTTTAGATTTATATTAATGCGTTTATATTTATGCATCCTATAAAGTATGAAAAATAAGAACAAGATGTCTTTCTAAGTATTGTAGAGATAAAACCTAAACAATTAAAGCTTCAATTTAATTTTAAATTACTGCAAATATTATTTCCTTTAGTTGAATAAAGAGGATTTTGCTATTAAAGCATTAAGGGAAATCTTGCTATCTGAGGATCACATTTAGACACAGGAAAATTCTGTAGACCAGAAAAGTTTGCTTACCTTCACACAGAACTGCAGAAAGCAGGAAAACTGCCAAGAGAGCAACAGCCAGCTTGGAAGTCATGTTGATGCAAGGTGCCTTCGGTCTGGTTTCTTTCTGGCTCTTGTCCCAGAGGCTTGTGAGCTCTGCTGTCCCAAGGGGCTTCTATTGGTTGGAGAGCTCCTGCGGCTTTTTATATTATTCAGAGCAGCAGAGAATATGCACTCTCATTCTTGCATTATGTCAGAGGAAATTCCACAATATGCAACCATCCGCTTGCCCTTTGAGAGCAGACCTGAGTCATCAGACTCTAATTTGTCTCATCATATTTTTGGCAGGATTGAAGTTCTATTGGATCTTTAACAGAATTTATTTTATTTAAAAACATATCTGTTTTAAAGCACATTTAAAAATCATTGTTAAATATTCAAGCTTCTTTGATACATTATTATCAGTTGTAATTTTTTATGTATAAATAAATTTATTGTACTATCTGGCATTTGTTAAAGTAAGGTCATTTATGATTACTCTTTAAGGGCATGGTCATTTCTTTAGGTAACTTACATGTGCTTCAATGACAGAGAAGGTAATCTCTACCAACCACTTTTATTGAAGACATAATTTTGAGAAGTCCTTTTCTGAGCATTTTGGAAAGTTTCCAGGAACTATTACTGTTCCCAAGGAGCATATTACAACTCTTCAGAAGATTTGGCTTTCTAGTGTATGTTTGAAAGAATGAAAAGACACATCTTTCAGTTCCAAAAATATTTATCAAGTAAATTCTGAGTCATGTGGGGATCTAGAGATAGATAAGACTAGATACATGTTTTCAAAGAGTTTGGTCCATCCGAAGAAGAAAGCGATATAAAGACTTCACTATATTATGGAACAGATAATTGATATTGATATGTTAATCCCAACAAGGGCATAAAGACAATATTCCATAAACAGTGTGAGCAGGATATTGAAGGAAGAGAAGGTAGAGAAAAACAGTCCATTCTATATAAAGACATGGTTCAAGGACAGGTGAATGAAGATATGTCTGTGCTCTAGGCAGTGGTTCACTGGGGTTACTTGGTTGAGGTGGGACGGGCTGGTAGCTAATTATACTTAGTGGATAAAGGCATCTAAGTTCAAACTCTGCTTCAGCCGCTTAATTTTTGTATGACTTTTAAACTTTCTGAGTTCAGTTTCTGTATCTACAAAATGGATTTAATAGCACTCCCATCTCATAAAGTTAATATATGTAAACTTCTTGGATTAATTTTTAAATTGGTAAATTCCCACCTATTTCAAATGTTATGACTTATAGTTCTCATTTTTATCAGGTTACTAATTTCTATACTGCAAGGATATTCAACCAACAATTATTTCCTAAAAATATCATTTGCCTTAGAGGCATTCTTGATAAAAGATCAGTTTCTGAAATACCAGTTGAGCCAGCTTACAGCATATAATGTAACAATATAATAAAATAGAAACATCATCAGTTCCAGTTATGGTTTGCTAAAATTAAAGCTCCAAATAAAAATATGACTGCATTAGCATCTGAGTTGCCCTCTCAAATGAAAATCTGGAATATGGAGAATCTTAAAATCTAGAGAATTCCAGAACTCTTGAGGAAGTAACTTGCTTAAACATTGATGTAAGATTTATTTTTTTAAGATTTTATTATTTATTTGCTTATTTGACAGGACGAGAGAGAGTGTGTGCACAAACAGGGGAGGCAGGAAGGGAGAAGCAGGCTCCCCACTGAGCAGGAACCTGCTGTGGGGCTCCATCCCAGGACCCTGAAATCATGACCTGAGCCAAAGGCAAATGCTTAATGGACTGAGCCACTCAGGTGCCCTGATAGAAGATTTAAATTAAATTCTTTGACATTCTGTGAAGGCTGAGAAAAGTGAGTAAACTTCAGAAGAAAAGTTTGAAGCTAGCAGTGGTTAGTTTGTGAAATTGGAGGAAAGAAATCATGTCCACAACATTAAAGTAGTGCAAGAAGAAGCAGCCCGTGCTGTTGAGGAAGCAGCAACAAGTGATCCAGAGGATCTAGCTAAAATCATTCATGAAGGTGGCTACACTAAGTAACAGATTTTCAATGTAGACAAAAAGTCTTCTATGGGAAGAGATGCCATCTAGGGCTTTAATAGCTAGAGAGGAAAAGCCATTGCCTGGCTTCAAAGCTTCAAAAACAGGCTGACTCTCTTACTAGGGGCTAAAGCAGCTGATGATCTTAAGTCGAAGACAGTGCTTATTTACCATCTCAAAAAGCATGGGTTTTTAAGAATTATGCAACATCTATTCTGCCTGTGGTCTGTAAATGGAAAAACAAAGCCTGGATGGCCGCAGATCCGTCTCCAACATGGTTTCAGAATGTTTCAAGTCCACTATCTACTGCTCAGGAAAAAAAAAAAAAAATTCCTATCAAAAAAATTACTGCTCATTGACAATGAACCTGGTCCCCCAAAAATCTCTGATGGAGATACACCATGAAATGAATGTTGTTTGCCGGCCAGCTTAACATAACACAGCATCGATTCTGCAGCCAAGGATTCATTTCATCTTTCAAGGCATATTACTCAGGAAATACATTTCATAAGGCTCTTGTTGCCATAGATAGTGATTCCTCTGATGGATATGGGCAAAGTAAATTGAAAAACTTTCTGGAAAGGATTCATCATTTTAGATGCCATGAACATACATGATTAATGGGAAGAGGTCAAATATCAATATTCACAGAGGTTTGGAGGAAGATGAATCCAACCATTATGGATGACTTGGAGGAGTTAAGACTTTGGTGGAGGCAGGAACTGCGGATGTGGTGGAAAGAGCAAGAGAACAAGAAACAGAAGCGGGGTCTGAAGATGTGATTGAGTTGCTGCAATTTCATTGATAAAACTTGAAAGGATGAAGAGTTGTTTCTAATGCACAAGCAAAGGACATGGTTTCTTGAGATGGAATCCATGGCTGGTGAAGATGCTGTGGCAATACTTGATATAACAACAAATGATTTAGAATGTTACATCAGCTTAGCTGATAGCAGCATCAGGGTTTGAGAAGAAGGACTCCAGTGCTAAAAGAAGCTCAACTATGGGTAAAATGTTATCAAACAGCATTGCATGCTACAGAAACTGTTCATAAAAGAGGCAATCAATGTGGCAAACTGCATTACTGTCTTATTTAAAGAGACTGCTACAGACATTCCAGTCTTCAGCAACCACCACTCTGACCAGTCTGCAGTTCAGCATGGAGTCAAGACACTCCATCAACAAAAATATTGTAATCACTGAAAGGTCTGATAATAGTTAGCATTTTTTAGCAATAAATTATTTTTAATTAAAGTATGTACATTTTTCTTTAGACATAATACTATTACACACTGCTGCTAATATCTGAGCTACTTTCCTAATCCTGGTTGTAAAGTCTTAACTAGCACCTGGAATTTTTTCTCTCTTTGAGGAAACTGTTACAGCTCAGCAGCCCCCAACTTTAGGAGAACCACACACAAATGCTAAACATGTATCAGGGAATTACAATGTCATTAACATGAAATCATAAATATAAAATATCTACCCCCTGAAATTTTAGTTAGCGAAACTCAGAGTTAGCTCAGAGACGTAAAACAGGGTTCCTACTTCTACATTTAACAAACATGTATATTTACTTTGTTAATAGCATAACTTTTTCTTGCTCTAATGTCTCAAGGACATTTTGATTCCATTTCCAAGTTCAAATATCTCCAGTATACGATTTGCAAAAATGCCAAATAAAGTTGCTGCTAAAAAGTATTCTTTCTACCTTGAAAGAAAAGGCCTTTTCCAGTCTTGGCAAGTTGGGAGATCAGACAGCTAAAGGTATTGGTTCTGAGCAATGGCAAGTCACAATAACTTAATTTTAAATGCATGCATAGGTGTTGGGCTAAGACAAACCTACTTTAGAGCCTAGTTCCACCACTTGCCAGCTGAACAACCATGAGGAGATTTTTAAACCTGCCTGTGTTTCCTCATCTGTAGAATGACACTAACACCGGTTCCGTTGGATCACAGTGAGAGTTAAATGAGGACATACATAAATAATCCCAAGAGTGGAATTGGCACCAAGGAGATACTCAATAAATATCAGTTTTCTTCCCCTCTGATCTGTCACATTAGTCACATTTTACTTGGAGTGGGAAAACCACATTTCTTTTTTAAAAGTTTACCAGTCAAGGGGCACCTGAGTGGCTCAGTACATTAGGCATCTGCCTTCAGTTCAGCTCATGATCCCAGAGTCCTCGTTGGGCTCTTGATCCGTGGAGATCCTGTTTCTCCCTCTCTCTCTCATTGCCTGTCTGCCTGCTTGGGCTTCACTCTTTCTCTCTCTCTCAAATAAATAAACAGAAACTTAAAAAAAAAAATTTAGCAATCAAAAAGTAAAAATATAACAACACAACAAATCTCTTCAAGCTTATATCTGGCTGCCTTTTTCCCTCTTCCATTTGTAGAACTTTCATTTTTATACCTAGTAATTCAAGTCACGTCCGTGTGTTTTGAAAAAGTACCGTAAATGCACGCAAAGAACTGAGTACAGTTGCCAATTTTATTTCCCAAATTCATGGAGATTCTGAGACAATATTTAAAGGATGGGATTGGAGGAAGAGGCTGGTTGCAGAAATAGGCGTTTATTATGGACTGGGGATATCTGTCTTCAATATGAAAAAAACATAAATATTTACTTGTAGTCATTTCTTTGTT
Organism: Mustela nigripes; assembly: GCF_022355385.1. Taxonomy (NCBI): domain Eukaryota; kingdom Metazoa; phylum Chordata; class Mammalia; order Carnivora; family Mustelidae; genus Mustela; species Mustela nigripes. Next base: position 261,739,603 of record NC_081557.1, on the reverse strand, counting down.
AAATCCATAAAACAAAAATTTCTTATACTCTTATTTTCTTTGTTAGATTTATACTAAAACTATTTAGAGATTGTTTACTCCAATGTTTGCAATAAAATAGATCTTAGAAATAACAATTATATATTGTTTGTCACTAGGGTTTCTTTCGTGTAAAGTAAAGTTCATAGGAAATGAAATCACTTGGCAGAAAGGGAAGTTGCTGTATTAGAAATGACTGGACTTAAGTGTGTGTTTATGTCTTGAGGTAAACAAGAGTCACAGAAGCAACTGAGTCAAGTAACAGAAGAAAAATGTTATGAAGCTGGTGAAGTATGGTTGTATGATTTTATAAGAATAGTTTTCTTCTTTTCTCAAAAGTTCTTTTGTTATTTTTATCTTTTGCTTGTTCTAGGCATGTGAGACTTTAAAAAGCTGTGTGGAGGGATGCCTGGGTGGCTTAGTGGGTTAAAGCCTCTGTCTTCGGCTCAGGTCAAGATCCCAGGGTCTGGGGATCGAGCCCCACATCAGGCTCTCTGCTCAGCGGGGAGCCTGCTTCCTCCTCTCTCTCTCTCTCTGCCTGCCTCTCTGCCTACTTGTGATCTCTGCCTGTCAAATAAATAAATAAAATCTTAAAAAAAATAAGGAAAAAAATAAAAAGCTCTGTGGAGATGAAACTCAGTGAATTGAAGAAAGTAACTTAAGTGGAAAAAAGTCTCATGTTGTAATTCCTTTATTTTGTTCCTTACAACTCTCCTTGAAACTCTGATTGTTTTAAAGTGTTTCATTTCATAATGTGAGCTTCACCTTAACTCATTCTCTCAGCTTTGGCATTAGGGGTGGCTGAAATACTGAAGACACCATCTGTCCACAGTACAAACTCCATGTTGGTAGATTCTGTTAAAATGAGGAGAAGTACTCAATCCATTTGTGTAATTGTTGTTGTGTCTCACTCACTTGACTGGAAATTCCACAAGGTCAGAGGCCATGTCTGTCTTATCTACATGGTGTGCTGCCTCTTGGCGTGGTGCCTGCAATGAACAGGTGCTCTAGAAACATTTCTTAGGTGAAGTACAAAAGCCCCACTTTGTAGAACCTCCCCCAAGAGCAGTCTTGGCAAAAGGACCCGGAAATGTTTATCTTTGTCTCTTGTTTCATTTGCATGAACCCAAAAGAATCTAGTATGGAAATTACAGTTTTAGTTCATGCTGTCATTTAGTGGTGGATATTGATAAAACAGTAACCAGCTCAGGCAGGTGGCGGTTTGGGTGAATCAGCCGTCCAAATTCTTTGAGTATGCTTCAGGACTGGAGTGAAAGGCAAAATGCAACAGGCAGGCTAAGAGATGGAGAACAGCATGCAGGGAACTCCAGTGACAGAGTGAACTTCCCTGAGGGAGAAGCCTCCACTGCTTCCTTCTTCCCATCGTCTGTCTCTCACAGACCAGAGTCCAGAGGACCATACACAGTATTTCTAGAGGTCAGGGAGTGAACAAGAATGGTCTCTCACAGGTTTAGTTTAATAAACTTTAAATGTGCTAAGATGAAAGAGATGAGCTTTCTTTTTAGGTATTACTTCAGTGGTTCTTAACTTTTTTTTAACCTGTGATCCTTTGAAAATATAAAAAAGTTGGGGCGCCTGGGTGGCTCAGTGGGTTAGGGCCTCTGCCTTCAGCTCAGGTCATGATCTCGGGGTCCTGGGATCGAGCCTTGCATCGGGCTTTCTGCTCAGCAGGGAGCCTCCTTCTCCTCTACCTCTGCCTGCCTCTCTGCCTACTTATGATCTCTATCTGTCAGATAAATAAATAAAATATTAAAAAAATATATATATAAAAATGTTATATGCCCTTTGCTTACCTAAACCAAATGTAAAAATTCGTGCAAGATATAACACTTGAGAACAGAGAGTGATTCTCAAGTTTACCATTTTTAAATCATATCAACTGAAAGATAAATGGTATTTTCTGACTGCTGCTTGCTGTCCCTAGATATGCCCAGGACAGAGACTTTAGAACAGACATTCCTGAAGTTCTCAAAAGAGAAAGTAGAGATGGATAAGGACAAGAATGAGGAGGAGGAAGCAAATCCTCATATTATGTGAACTCAAGACATGAATAACCTTTGTTTCTCCAGCTGTTCACCAGAGTAAAATCCAAATCCTCCCCAAAAAAGGTAAAAACTGAATAATGCTTTCAAATGAGGCAAACTCTTTGCTAATTGGCTGAAAGATAATGCCAGTGACAAAATGTGGCTGAGACAGGGGAAAAATTTTAGTCCTCTCATTATTTCTTTCAACTTGCCAAAAGATATGTAATTCAAGAAAAAAAAAGTGATGTTTTAACATAAAAAGAAAACAAAATTGGGAACTAATTCAGATTGTAGTCTTAGAGATGTGGCCAGTCTCTCAGAATTCTCCAAAGTGATACAAAAGGATATAGAACTTCTTTCATCAACTCTACCTAACCTGGTGCCCTTTGGTATCTGATTTCCAGATATAAGACCCTTGTTTCTAGACAGTATATTTTCCTATGTAGCAAAATTTACTATTTGCCACATTTAGGGTGTTCTTTTACCTAACTGTGTCACCTTACCCAGAAAAATTAAATCTTTCCATGTGGTGCCTAAAATAGAAAAGAGGAAATCACCACCCACAAAAATAGTCAAGTTTTGAAACTTAGGAAAAGCTGTCTGCTCCAAACCTGTTCTATGTACTTTTCATGCACTTCCCTTTCCCCAGTGGTGGAGGTGGCCCTGGAAAACACCACTGCCACCACCTCCGACAGAGTTGGAGGTAAAAGCAACTTGGGCAGGAAGGAGAAATAACACACCCAGCCAGAGATAGCAAGGACACAGGAGACACCCAAAGAGAAAAGGTATTGGGAAGCCAAGTTGAATGAGAAACATTTAAATGGCACATTTCTTTTCTGGACTCCGTGGACTTGGACTTCAGCAATGAGTGCAGAGTCCTAACTCGAGGAATAATTGCACCAACAGGATCCTGTTGCTAAGTGTGTCATAGGTTTTATTTGTTTTAACATGCATAATAGCATATTTTGGTCTCATGTATTCCCATTTAAGCCATGAGGAAGCAGACTCAGAGAGGTTAAGGAACTTGCAGAGGGTCACCTGGCAAGGAGCAGACAGAGTTAGGATTTGAATGTAAACAAGAGACTCTGTTTCGCCTTAGGATGTGTTTCTGTCTAGGAGTCTCACAGACTTGGTTTTAGGCACACTTCCCTTCCTTCTCCCAGCTTCTGTGGACTGAGAGCACTTAGAAGGTTGGAAGATACGGTCTTGATTCAGTGCAGGGAGAAGAACAACATAATCTAGTAGGACTGCTCCCTCTTCCTGTCAAGGCCCCAGGTTTTTCATTTGTAAAATGAGGGAATTTGCCTCTACAGTCCTTTCTGTCTAATGGATTAATCTAAGAAACTTGGTATATGTGGAAGAGATGGAGAACTTCCTCTGGGAGACCGACCACTTACATCAGGAGAGCATACTTACCCAAACCTCAGCTTTAGCAAAACTTTCATTAGTACTACTCTTAAATGTAGCTAATTAACAAGTATCATTTTCAAGATTCTCATCATCGGGGTGCCTGGGTGGCTCAGTGGGTTAAGCCTCTGCCTTCGGCTCAGGTCTTGATCTCAGGGTCCTGGGATCAAGCCCCACATTGGGCTCTCTGTTCAGCAGGGAGCCTGCTTCCCTCTCTCTCTCTGCCTGCTTTCCGCCTACTTGTGATCTCTCTCTATCAAATAAACAAACAAACAAATAAATAAATAAATAAAAATCTTTAAAAAAAAAAAAAGATTCTCATCATCATTTGAGAGGAGAAGAGCATTAACGTGAATGGGTTTGATGAAGAAAGAACCCAGAATAGGAGGTCAAGAGGATGGTGTGAGTTACCATCATATTCTTGTCCATCTGTCATTCCCACCCAAGAATAAGAGGAAATATTTCCTGTGTGTGATCTTCTATTTCCTGACACCATTTCCTCTTACTTGGTTTCTTCATGACTCTTAGATAGGTTACAGATGTTGACCCTTATTGTGAAACAAGTAATGTGGTTGGGGTTGGAAAAATTCGTTCAGAGAAAGCAAGCAAGCCTACATGATTTGCTGGAAAGAAAACACATCAAATTTTATGAGTATCACTTGAAAATATATGTCGAGAGGCTACACTTTTCCATTATTTATCTATTGAACAAATATTTACAGAGCACCTTCTATATTTGAACCACTTTTCTAGTTGCTTGGGAAACATTAGGGATTAACAAATCAAAATGGCTACACTTGGGGAGTGTCTTGGGTGGATAAAATATTATTGGGGGAAAACAGTAAAGCAGGGCAGGGGATCAGGGTGTTAGTTGGGTAGAGTAGAGAAAGATTATACTACTGGGGAGTCAGGGAAGCCTCTCTGAGAGGCTTGTTGGGGTCCATTATAAAAGGAACGAGACTGAGACAAAGTGAAAGTTAGGCAAAGCCTTATTTTATGCCAAGCATTAGAAGTCAGACTGACCGACCAGGGCCGCCTCTGAAGAGAGCAACCCCCTCCCGATCTCACAGGCTGGTTTTATAGGGCATAACCGCAGACCCAAGGTACGTGGCTTCTATTGTTAAGGCGTTCACTCCCGGAATCGATACCCGGAACCGTACCAGGAACTACTGGGGCATTTATTCCCGGAATGAAGTCCATGGATGTAAACAACAATATGGTTACCTAGGCAATATGGAGTTGCTCTGGCTAAGCAGGCCCTAATAGTTACACAGGTTTTAACATTAAATTGGCCCTAACAGGTTGAGATTGAGCAAAGAATTAAAGGCTATATGGGAACTGGCTAAGTGGCTATGTGGGTAAGTATTCTAGGCAAAGGGACAGCTCAGGGTAACAGAGCTGTGGGCACGGCTGTGCATGTGAGGGGCAGTGAGAAGAATGGTGTGGCTGGAGCAGAGAGGGAAAGAATGAGTAGGACAAGAGGACAGAGAGTAAGGGCCAGATCAGATAGGCTTTGTAGCTCATTATAAGGATTTCAGCCTTTACTTTGAGTGGAGAGTCACTGCAGGGTCTGAAGCAGATCAGTGGCAGGACGACTTTCCAGCTGATGGGGAGGAAGTGTTCATAGTGGGGGCAAAGGCAAATCGTGATGACCACTTACAGGTTATTGTGGAATACAAGAGATAATTGTTTACACCAGGCCGGGGTGGTAACAGCAGAGGTGGTAACTATGGTCCGATTCTGGCTATTTTAAAGATAGCACAAAATCCTGAAGGATTGAGTGGGAGATACAAGAAAAAGACTGATTGGTGATGAAAACTTTGAGTGTAAGCAATTGGAAGGATGGAGTCTCTGTGAACTTGGACACCTGAGAAAGTATTTGAACTATTGTTGCAGAATTATTGAGGTATAGGGCAATTATTGTCTAACAGAGCTCTTCCAACTGTGTCCTGAATGGAGCTCCTTCATTCCATTCTACCGTTGCGTGGCTGTGGCTCGGGTGCAAGAAGACCAAGACAGGAGGGGAAGTGAGAAAGTGAGAGGTAGATTTGTGTTCCAGTCACTGTGCTAAGTTTTTTAAAATATAAAAATTGTATATGTGTCAAATGTAAAATATGATGATTTGATATAAACATAATGAAGTGATTAGTACAATTAAGCTAATTATCTCCTACCTTTTTTTTTTTTTTGCTGATGAAGTTACCTAAAATCTACTCTCTTAGCAAATTTCCAGTATTCAATACAATATTACTAACAACAGTCACCATAGTGTACATTAGATCTCTAGAATTATTCATCCTACACATCTGTAACTTTGTACCATTCCCTCCCCACAACCTCTTCACCACCGTTCTGCTCTGCTTCTGCGTGTTCAACTTTTTAGGTTTCCACATATAAGTGAGATTGTGAAGTTGTTTTTCTTTCTGTGTCTGGCTTATTTCACTTCGAATAATACCCTCCAGGTTTATTCATGCTGCTGCAAATGGCAAGGTATCCTTCTACTTTTTTTTTTTTTTTAAGATTTTATTTATTTATTTGAGATAGAAAAACCCTAAGAGAGAAAGAGCACAAGTGGGTAGGGGTGGAAGGGCAGAGGGAGAGGGATAAGCAGACTCCCAGCTGAGCAGGGAGCCTGACACGAGGCTTCATCCCAGGACCCCAGCATCATGACCCGAGCTGAAGGCAGATGCTTAATGGACTGAGCCATCCAGGTGCCCTAAGATATCCTTCTTTTTTAATATTCCCTATCACAATTTCTTTTTTCTTCCAGCTTTATTGAGATATACTTGACATATTACATTGTATAAGTTTAAAGTATATAATGTCTTGGTTGCTCCCTTCTTCTAGAAATGGACACTTGAGTTTTTTTCCATATTTTGGCTATTGTGAATAATGTGCAGTGAACATGGGAATGCAGATATCTCTTCAAGGTGCTGACTTCATTTTCTTTGGCTTTATGCCCAGAAGTGGGAATCCTGGATCATCTGCTAGGTCTACTTTCAGTTTCCTGAGAAACCTTCATGCTGTTTTCCATAGTGGCTATCCCAAATGATATCCCCACCAGTGGTGTAGAAAGATTTCCTTTTCTCCACATCCTCATCAACATTTGTTACCTGTTATTTTTTATAACAATCATACTAACAGGTATAAGATGATATTTCATATAGTTTGGATCTCTATTTTTATGATAATTAGTGATGTTGAGCATCTTTTCTTATCCCTGTTAGCCATTTGCATGTCTTCTTTGGAAAAATGTCAGTTCAAGTCCTTTGCCCATTCTTAAATCAGGCTGGATTTTCTTTTTAGTTTTATTTTGTGCTTATTGAGTTGTATGAGTTCCTGATGTATTTTTTACATTGACCCGTTATCACTTGCATGCCTAAACATATTTTCTCCCAATCTGCAGGCTGCCTTTTCATTTGATTGTCTCTTTTACTGTGCAGAGGGACTTTCGTTTGTTGTGATCCCACTTGTTTACTTTGGCTTTTGTCGTCTGCACTTTTGGTGTCATAGCCTAAAATCCATTGCCAAAGGCCGATGTCAAGGAGTTTTCTCCTATGCTTTCTTCCAGGAGTTTTATAGTTCTAGGTCTTATTTTAAGCCTTTCATTCCTTTTCACTTGATTTTTATGTATGGTGTAAAGTATGGGTCCAGTTTCATTATTCCACACGTGGATTTCCAGTTTTCTCAGCAGCACTTACTGAAATGACTGTTGTTTCCCCATTGCGTATTATTGGCACCCTTGTTGAAAGCCAGTTGGCCATATATGGTTGTGTTTATTTCTGAGCTTTCTATTCTGTTCCATTATTCTATTTTTATGCTGCATCTCTACTATTTTGATTACTTTCCAGTATAATTTGAAATAAGGCAGTGTGATATCTTCACCTCTATTCCTTGCCCTCGAGACTGTTCTGGCTATTAGACTCAGATGGTTCCGTACGAATTTTAGAATTGCTTTTTCTACTTCTGTGAAAAATGCCATTGGAATCTTGATAGGGATTGTTTTGGATCTGCCTATAACATTGAGTGTATTAGGTTCTTTACACAAGTTAACTCATTTATTTTTCACCACAAAGTTCTGGGTTTGGTGCTGTTATTTCCATTTTACCAGTGAGAAAGCAGAAGCTCTGAGAGTAAAAATGATGTACCCACAGCTAGTAAGCATCTGGATTCAAATCTGAATTCAGTTCTCAACCCTGAAACCTGGCTCTTTCCTCTCTGCAGAATGAAATAAAGTCCAGACATGGAGAATTTATATCATGGTGTCTTAAGTTCTGAAAACTATATTTCAAAAGATCATTTTAAGGTTAGAAATTAAAGGAAAGTCTTCTGATAGGTGAGAAATTGCTTATAGGAGCAAAGTGTGTCCCATCACCACCATCTCTGTTAAATCTATTCAGTAACATCTGTGATTTGTAAACAGAGTTTATCAAAGGGATGGGGGTGAGGGGCAGGAGTATATTTGCCAGGATCTTGCATTCACAAAAACTCTTGAAGTTGGTCTTTGATGTTATCACCGAATAAGTTCATACCCTCAGTGACAGAAATATATTCATAGAATCTTTAGTATTCAACTTTAAACTTTTTATCCCATTATAGACACAGAGCCTGAATGTACTACAAAGTGTATATATATATATATATATATTTAGGTTTGGTTCCTCTATCCCTCTGTAGAAAGGACACAACACTACTTTGGGATTCAATTATTTTATTTTTTACTTTTATATTCTCTTTATTCTTATTATTTTTCTTTTCTTTCTTTCTTTATTTTTAAATTCCAGTATAATTAATGTACACTATAATAAAACTAGTATTTTATCAGTTTCAGGGGTACAATACAGTGCTTCAGCAATTCTATGTACTACTTTGTGTTCACCATAACAAGTGCACTTTTAATCCCCTTCACCCAGTTCAAGAAGTGCTTTTATTTTTAGTAACATGAATATGTTACAATATATTTACGTAATCTTAAAATAAGATAAACATATTGCAATATATTTATGCAGTCTTAAAAGTGTAATTTCTTAAACATGGGCAATGGATTTATTTTAAGAAGTCCTATAATCTTGCTTGGACGCTTCTCCTTTTTCTTCTTCCTCTTCCTCTTCTCCCCTTACTCCCTCCAATATACTGTGTTCTACAGGGACAGCACACCGGGTAGTGGCTCAGGCTCACCTTGACTTTTCAGGGGCTTTGTGAAGGAATCCTGTTGCACAGCAAAGCTCTACCTACATGCACACAAACACCATGGCAAAGGAAAAAGAACTCAGAAGAGAAGGTATTTTATCTTTCCTATGATAACGAAGCGTTCCAGATGCAGGTCTTAAGCTATGCACTAATTCCATTCTGTGTGCTTTTGGAATCCTGCAGGCAGATAAGGTAAAGTGTCGTAAGCTGCTCTGAGTTGCCCTCAATCATATCTATGTGACAACATAAAGAGTTTTCTAAATGGAAAAGGTTGACACAAAGAATCTTCCAATGTTCTGTATGTTCCAACACAAGCCCCACCTTGTGGTCGGAAGCGAGCAACACCACACTCCTGTCTACAAAAGATTTGCCAAAAGGTGGGGCTGAGAAAAGTTTGAGGAAATGCAGCCAGGATTGTAGGCAAGCACGTAACCCGCTCTTCTTCCCAATTCTCATTTCTCTGGAATTACATGTGTTCACCTGCTCATTTCCTCTGTGTGCGTACGTGTGTGCACACACCTGTGTGTGCTATTGGATTTAAACACCTGGGTTTGTCATCTGTTCTACCTACGTTCTTCCCGTTTCATCTTCATCAGATTTCCAAGCTTCTTGGAAATGGGGTTTCCCAGATGCTTCTTCTTCCACTGACAGTGTTAAGGTCAAGTGAGCTTGTTCTGAATCACTGCTGTTCAGAAACACCATGAGGACTTGGGTAGCCTCAGCTACGGTGGCTGTTCAGAGAGTATGTGATTGTGGGTTGGGTGTATATGTGTGCAAGGGAAGGGGATAATCTGTCCATCTATGTGTTCAGGTGGGGAGGAGCGAGAGGAGGAGAATGGAGATGAAAATGTAAGAAATGAGCGAGGATATTAGGACACCTGTTTTTTTCACCAAAAGGCAGGCATTTCCCTCATGCCAAGGACTGTTGAAACAGTCACATCAAATTATCTTTGGAATATGTACCAATGAGATATACAACAGTACAGCTCTAAAAAAACAGCTGTGGTAAAATACACGTCACATACAATTTGCCATCTTAACCATTTTTAAATATACAGTTCAGTGATATCAAATACATTCTCATAGTGGTGCTGCCACCAATATCGTCCCTCTTCTGAACTGTTAGTACTGACTTTTGAATAAAAATGATGGTTCAATTTGAGACTCTTAGTGGAATCACTTTTGTCTGAGGCAGTCTATCTTATCTGTAATTTTTTTCAAGCAAATTTACAGGGTTGTTGTGAGGATTAAATAATTAATGTTTGTAAAGTGCTCAGTATGGTGATAAATAATAGTATTCTTTTTATTTTGTTTTTTAGAGAGAGAGAGAGAGAGAGCACACATGCCTGCGCAAAGTGGGGGAGTGATACGGGGAGAGGGAGAGAGAATTTTGAGTAGGCTCCACACCCAACAGGGAGCTTGATGCAGGGTTTGACCTCACGATCCTGAAATCATGACCTGACCTGAAGTCAAGAGTCTGACGATCAACCTACAGAGCCATCCAGGTGCCCCTAAATGATAATATTCTTATTGCTATTATTATGACTTCCTGTCATTCTAGTCACTTATTACTTCTCCATAAATGAGATGATTCCAAACCTTTCTACCATTATCTGCTGATGCCATTTTCCTCATTCCTAGATCTTTGGCAAACATACCCTGTTGCTCCATAGATTTTTTACATCATCATCATTATTATTATTTTAGAACTGTGTATCATTTCCCATAGCGGGGAAATGGGCCCAGAGGGGGAAGAAAGAAGAAAAGAGTACCTGCCAAGGCAATCAAAGAATAATCTTTAGCACAACTGTTCCAACACATTCAAATCACCCGATAAGCTCAACAACTAGAGCAGCAAATGTTCTGAATCAGTGGGGCAGGGCCAAGGTCTGGGCAGCCAGTCTTCAGCACGGCTCTGGTAGGGCAGCCTCTGTTCAAGACATCAGACTACACCTTGGTTTCCAGGACACAGTTTGCACAACTCACTGAGATAAAAGTCCTGCTCCAATGGACCCAAACTCTCCAAACTCGTCTCTGGCTCTGTCTTCTCTTCTGCCCTCAGTCTTCCCATTCTTGGCTCTTTGAGCCTAGTGCACACACTGTCTGAAATGCCCTTCCTTCACCAACCTCATTCACTCTCTCTTTCTTTTGCTCAATGAACTTATCAACCCCTTACAAGATCTGGGAAACAGCATCCTCTCTACCTTGCCTTCAGCCTGCCCCCATCTGAATTCTGGTCTCCCCATCTACTCTCCCCTAAATCTGTGAGCCCACCTCTAGCCTAGAGGACTACATTGGAATTGCCTGGAAGACTTGTTGATACAAAAATCACACGAATCTACTCCCAGAATTTCTATTTCAGAAGGTCTAGGGAACACAAGAATTTGCATTTCTATAAGTTCCTAGTGAGGTTGATACTGTTTTTCTAGGGAACAGAATTTAAGACCTGCTGCTGTAGTCTTACACGCATAAGGAATTTTGTGTCTGTTTCTCCCGCCTGGACAGTGACTTCTGTGTGACAAGTTCTGAACAGAATCCCAAGATCCCAGCACATAGCACATAAAAACATTTCCTGAAACTGGATCTCTTCCAGGCTCAGCAGCCACACAGGGACCATGACCATCCACAGTCCACTTCCTCTGCAGGCTCTGATATGAGAAATTTCTGAGGCATGAGTCAATATACATTTCCACGTGAGGCTCTTTGCTGACATGCTGCAGGAGTCATGGTATGAGCCTATTGGCCATGTGTGGGATTTCCCAAGGATTTTGGAAATCTCCCTTCAAATCCCCATTCTTCAGTGAATTTTCCATCACATGTGCCTCAAAGATAAGAACAATAAAACATTGTTTTCCTGTGGATAAATCACCAATTATCTAAATGTCTGTCATCAGCTTTGCTACTAGGAGCCACAAGACGACATAGGGGAAGCCGCACGAGGCTTATCTTAAAGTTTCGGTAAAATGTTTCTCGTATGTAAATTAGTGGGAACAGGAAAGGCAGAATTCCATGCCAAGGAAAATACGGTGTTACAGAAAGAAAAGCCCTTTCGAATGTGACCTAATGGAAGCTATTCATGAGACCAAGTCCATTCCGCCTCCTACCCTCCTAACCATATCTGCTTTTGTACAGATGACACGACAAGTCTAAATCGAAATCTACCAAATTTAGGGAAAACACTGGTTCGCTCAACTTCCGTTGAACACTCGAGTCTGGGAACCAAAAGGCTGCTTCCCAAAAGTCTGCTGGTTTCATTTTCATATGGGAAATATGCAAGTGCTAGGATAGTCTTGTCAACTGTGCTGATCATTTCTATTAAGAAATTGCTAATAATTTCTACAGAGGCGGCAGGTTAAAGAACTACTCCCGGCTCTTTTCAAAGACTTCTGTGAGAGAAATGTCCATTTCCTTAGGCAAGCTTAGAAGTCAGCTTTCCATTCCAGGACTAAAAAAGGTGATACAAAGCAGTAGGAGTGATACAGCTCTCTCACTTTCTCACTACATATCTTAATCCCCCCTTTTTTTTCTTTTTTGCAATTGTTGCCCAGTCTTTATGGGGCCACCCACTTGTGTTGCATTTATTTCTTCATTAACACCATAATCATTAGGGCACCAATTACTTAATACTTAGTCCATGAATACACGGGTGGGGAGCTGAACTCAAGATGACCATTCAGTTGTGTACCTCATGAATGACCAAGAGTTAACTTACAGATATTTAATCAGCAAAATATAAAGACAGCAAACAACAAAGACACATTTCAAGTCATTTTTCCTTATAAATAAGCCCTAGCCTTTAATGGATTATACAGGCAACTGAGGGTAACCAATGGAGGCATAAGCACAGGAAAAACTGTAGGTGTTAGGTTGCATGTTTCCGCACCCCCAAGCACCAGACCAGAGTACACTGGCCTCCGGATTACACACCTTTAGACCAGATTGTAAAAGGAGAGACATGGGATCAACATGGGCATCTCCCTGCATCAGCAGCTTTAATGGGTGTAAAGAAAATTGAAATATTAGTTTCATAGTGCACTCAAATAAACAAGAAAAAATTATTAGGTAGGAAATGCTGCTTAAATTTTTATGTTTAAACAAATGCTTTCAAAGGAATTTTACTCTTGGATGGGCCATCATGCTACTACTACTCCCTAAACTGTAAGCCCCGGATGCTCTCCTTTGCTGTTAGAGGTACTCTGGTTACAAGACTGGGAAGTAGTGGAACGCTGTGATTTCTGCTGATTTCTACCCACCCATCAGCTCCTAACTAACATAACCGCTGTGTTTAGTCATCTGTTGCAGGCAAGCGTGTGCTTACATTCTGTCTCCTACTAAAGGGGGCATTCTGTGAGGATAGGGACTGTGTCATTTAAATAGTACCCTTATCACTGTGCTCAGCACATGGCTTACTGCACCACAAACAGGGTAAGACTTATGGTATTTTATGAATATTCCAGTGCAGAATTGATTACAAGCAGAATTGTGGAGAAGTTTCTGTCAAAGTTCTCAAAGCCCCCACCTCCACATTCTGCTTCCAGAGCCCAAGGCCCCCATTGTCTCTTCTCCTTTCCCCTTTTCAAAGCCCCTCTTGATTTGTCTTTTATGATATAACATAAATGACTAATAAAACCTGGAGTGTTCTCCCTAAGAGATAAATGCATATTTGAATAGGGAACAAATCCTTAGACAAGAGGGAATTGTAGGCATCAGTCAGTGGTTGGAGAGAAATGATTTTTGTCATAGAGCATTCCCAGTTCTCTGAACACACAGACGATGACATATCCCAATGACTTATAAGGCCAGACTTCGAGTAATCTTATGCTGGATCACATGAGTCAGACTGAACTCACTTTTTCATGGAAAAAAAAAAAAAAGAAAGAAAGATTTTCAAAGTCCAAAATAAGCAGTAACAGATGGTATTATACACTGTAGAATCCATTGGGATTAGCTACATAGATCTAAGTCTATGGCAGAGAAAGCTCTGTTCTCTAATCTATTAAAAAAAAAAAACACTTTATCCTGATGGGTTTCACTTTCCTCTATTAACTAAGAATCTTAGGCAGTTAAGAGCAGAGATTATTTAACAGTGTCTCTCTAGGTGCCGAGAACTTTCCTCAGTGCTTTCAACGTCGTAAGTCATTAAGTTCTCACATCAACCCTAAAAAGTAGGCACTATTATATTTTTAAAAATTAAAAAAAGAAAAAAAAGATTTATTTGAGAGAACGAGAAAGAAGGAGAGAGAGAGGGAGAGAGAGAGCAGTCTCTTCGCTGAGCCCAAACTTGAACCTGGGGCTCTATCCATGACCCTGAGATCATGACCTGAGTTTAAACCAAGCATCAGAAGCTTAACCTACTGCACCCCCAAGTGCCCCAGAAGTCAAAACTATTATTATCCTCAGTTTACAGATGCAGACATTGAGGCAGAAGAACTTAAACAGCTTGTCTAAGGTCCCACAGGGGCTAAGCGGCAGAACAAAATTCAAAATCTGATATCAAATTCCAGAATCTGCCTTCTTCACCACCTCCCATGAGCTACAAAGCTCTTCCAGGACCAAGACTTCATTCATTCACCCTTGCTGCATGTCTGATGTCACAGCAAACACTTATGAAGGGTCATAATAAAGAAACTGCACAATATGAAACACCTGCATAATGAAGAAATTATGAAAATAATGATATGTGACTTGTTTGTCCAACTTTCTCAGCATATAATAAGATTTGAAAAAGACTTATCTAAACCTATTCATCTTCAGGTGATTTCATTTTTTGTTATTTTTAAAAGATTTTATCTATTTATTTGTCAGAGAGAGAGAGTGTGCCCACGAGAAAGAACACAAGCAGGGGGAGCACAGGAGGCAGAGAGAGAAGCAGGCTCCTGGCTGAGCAAGGAGCCCAATGAGGGACACAATCCCAGGACCCTGAGATCATGACTTGAGCTGAAGGCGGATGCTTAACCGACTGAGCCACCCAGGCGTCCCAATTTTAAAGTTCTATAATATGTGGACTGTGGAATATGAAGACCACTAATAAATAATCACTAATGTTAAAATTTTTTTTCCTGTTTGTTGACGCTGGTGAAATGGATAATTTTATGGCATGTAACCCCATTACACGTGAGCGAGGACAGCTGCCGTGCCACTCTAATCTAGAGCTGGAGAGCTTTAAGTGTCCTTGGAAGTCCTCTAGCCCATGTTCTACACTACAAATTATGTGTCCTATTTTTCACTTGGGAAAATGTTTTGTTGTGTATTCAGAGGCTAAAATTCAAGGAATTTTAAATATTTGGCTACGTTTTTCATGGGTGAGTGGTTTCTGCTTACGAAGTGGGAAAAAGCTTCTAAACATTAAAAGGGACATTATTGATGGCACTAGAACTAAGATATATGTTAGGAACTCTATTAAAAATTCCTTACCCAGTAACCTGACTTGGGTTTGGGATTTCGTTGTTTAGAACTGACCTAAACAAATCATTTTCCTTTGTATTTTTTTCACAGAGAGATTTGGATCACTTTGTCCACAATGAAGCATTTATAGAAACTCTTAACTATTAACACCATTTTGTCGCATGCCCACCAAACCAGATAAGTGTAACACAATGGATTCTACCTTGCACTATTAAAGCTGATAATTAAATATTTAAAGGCTTTTAGTCAATTTTTCCTTTCTTTAAAGCACTTTCCGGGTGGTTTGAACTGGCTGGGACATCAGGGAACTGGGTTCTGAGCACTGACTCAGCTGCTTGCTTTTTCTGGGACCTTGGGAAAGCCACTCAATCTCTTTGGATATTAGATTTTTTTCATCTTCTAAACTAGGGATTGGATTCAACTTCATCATTCCTTTCTGCAGTTGTCCTGGTGACTAATATATACATGGGAACCTAAACAGCGTTGGTCTCATTTGAAGGGATAATCAGAAAAGCAAATGTCATCACCTTTAAAGTTCCTCAATCCAATCACCCACAAAAACGTTGAGGTTTCTCAAAGCATAGCTATAACCAGGCCATTATAGTTTGTTTTTGTGTATCTCTCTCCCCTAAAAAAATGTGAAATGTGAAAATTCAAATGTATGCTGGTGTGAATGCTTACTTTAAAATCATAACATCAACATTAATATATTGAACCATTATAAAACCAGGCTTAATATATTGAACCATTAATATATTGAACATTAATATATTGAACCATTATAAAACCAGGCTTAATATATTGAACCATTAATATATTGAAC